>NC_052027.1:6156648-6439148 GCF_015832195.1 Motacilla alba alba | reverse complement strand
GAAAGCCAGGTTGGTTTCACTCTCTCCTCTGCTCCCTTGGTGTGGGGAAGGCGAGAGGGACCCCGGGGAGCCCCTCAGATGCTGAGGTCAGTGCTGCACTCCTTGTAGGGCCGCCTGCGCTGCTCGGGCGGGTGCCTGCGGCTTGGCTCGTGCTTCCAGCTGGGCTCTTCCCTCTCCCGGTGGCCAACTCGTTCCTCCCTGAGCCGTCTCTCAGGCGACCTCTCCCTCCGCCGGTCGGATGACTTGGCCCGTCGGTCGAGGGAGCTCTCTCTTCTCCGCTCAGGGGACCTCCTGGGCTCCGTGAGTCTCTCCAGTGACCGCCGCCGGCGGCCGGGCGACCGCTCTCTGCGCCTCTCAGGAGAGAGGTCTCTCCTCCTCTCAAGTCGCTCCCGCCTCTCCAAAGTGTTGTCAGCGCTCCTTGTCCCTTCCCTGCGCTTTTCAGGAGACCTCCTCTTCTGCCCGTTCACCACCACCCTCTCTGGCTGCCTTTCGTGCCTCCTCTCCGGCGACCTCTCCGTCTTCCTGCCTGGCACGTGGTCGTTGGTTTTAGAAGTCCCATTCCAAGTGTGGTGTTCATTGGGATGTCTGCTAAACTCTCTGCTGCCTTTTAGGTCTCTAACGTAAGTCCTCTTGTCCCCATGTTGTGATGATTTGTGAAGGTCTGGTGGATAACTGGACTCCGATGATGGGTGCTGCCGTCGGTCGGATGACGCGGGTTTCATTTCCGATACATTTTGTGAACCTGTGGCGGGACTGTTCCTGTCACTGCTGGGGTCTGAAAGAAAATAACAGCAAAGGGTTTGGTATTGATGCCTTCCGTGGTGCTGCGACACCACTTAGCACTCTTCAGACTTCATTAGTGACAAAAACAAACAACTGTTAAAGCAGTCAGCGAAGGCTAACCGAAGCTTTTGTTAATTTAACTGTGAACCACGAGAGTTACAGGTTAGTACTGGTGCTGCTCTGATCGTTAGCCATGTTTTGGTCCAAGCTGATCTCATCTTTATGCTCTTCTGGGCACGGGGCACTTTACATTTCTCCCCAAGCCCAATTCATAATGTTTCAGTTATGCTACATTCTTTCCAGTGGAAAAAAAACCATTGCAGTTCAGGTTGTTGGCTGCTTTTTTTTAATAGCTTCCAATAAAGAGGGCCTTTAGGAAACAATTTTTGTCTTTTAAGACATTATAAAGAACTGCCTTCCAGGTGTGGGAGGCCTTGGTTCAAATAGCAGAAAATGTACAGAAAATAGAATTGATTATTAAGTTTTCACCTTGTAAAATAACATTTTGAAGGTGTGAGAATTAGACTGTAATCATGCCATTTCCATTTCATTTAAGGCATAGCTTAATCTCACTTAGTTCTACCATGTTATGTAAAGTCCTAGGGTAGATTTTGGTTTTGCCACAATGATTCAAACAACGATGACAGTAGTTATGATTTTTTTCATATCAAAGCAATGGAAATATATTGTAATATGTAGGATGGCTTTGATTCAAATCTAATCTCCAGTTCATTATTTTTCATGTACTATTTGAGGTAAAATACAGCTGAGCTGCCTCTGCAAAGCAGAAGTAGAAAAAGAACATCCAAACTAAACCCCAGCCCTGTGCTGCAGCTAAGCTACAATTACTCACGTCACTTGTAACGAATGTTTATGAATGATTCATTACAAACATGAAAAACATTAAAGTAGCTGCTCTGCCCTAATGCAAGTGCTGCTTTTATTTGCTTATTGTTTTCTTTCTTAAAGTAACTCCTTCGTGGCAGCTTGGCTGGCATTAGCCACTTCCTTACACTTGCACCCCAACACGCACCTTGAGGAGGAATGCCCTGATGGCAATGACTGAATACCCTCACAAACACTTGTGGGGACAGATTTTTTATTTTCCCCCTCTTTTCCTCATTTTTGCCTTCCCTCCCACCAAGCCAAACACTCTACATTCCTCCTGCCATCATGCCAAGTGTCTCCCATTTGATGGCATTTCCACTCCTGAGCTTGGGAGGGTCGGTGTGTGCATGGGCTGTGATTCTTGTGAATTCCAAGTGAAACCCATGTTGCAACTCACGCGTGGGCATTTTTGCTCTATGAGCACTTTGAGGCCACAGCTGGTGACGGGACCATGCTGCTTTTCTGTGGCTGTAAGCACGTGGCTTGTGGCAACCTGCCTATCACACAAGGTACAAGCGAGGTTCAAACACGTCCTGTGGTGTGTGTACTTACAATTTGGGGGACGCAGGGTGTTCGGGATGAATTGCTGGACATATAGAATATAGCGAAGCAGAAAAGCAATGTGAGGGAATTAGGCCACAGCACAAAAACACCTAATATTGATTTTAGCTACAAACCGTAGTTTGATTATGGCCCATAAGGTAGAAGCAAGACTCCCCGAGCTTGTCATTTCTCATACATGCAGCGATATTAGGAGGTATCATCGCTGAGGAAGGAAGAGCCCAGCACCAAGAAAAGTAAGAGAAAGAGAAAGAGAAAAGTAGAAAATTTAGATTCCCTATAATAAAGATGAAAGAAAGAAAAATCTTCATATTTTATCTTAGAATAAAGAAAGTTTATTTTTCCAGTCAGATTGTCTAGGCTTCACCCAAATATAAGGCTGCAAAGACAGCAGTTGTTATTATTGTGACATAAAGAGACATCTAAGAGGTGATTCAATAACCCAGACAACGAGAGCATCCATTCTAAAAGACAGCTGGAACAGCGACACAGAATGTCATAGAAAAAACAGTAACAATCAAACAACAACGAAAAATAAAGTCCACCAGAGACCACAACATTAAAAATAAGTACAAAACTCATTACAAAAATATACAGCCTCATAGAGAAGCACGTTCCAATCAAGTCAGAAAAATATTGGAACTTAACATTATTAGAGGAACCATTTGCGACTGCAGCGAACAGAACAAAGAGAGAAAGGAGTCCCAAATGTTACAAGGATATTCTTTACAGTAGTGCAACCCCTGTATATTAAATCCTTGCTTGGAGAACGAACGTTTAGTAGTTAGCATTAGCCAAAAGAAAATTGGTGATGGATTTCCATCCTCAGTGCAACAGACATATGCTTTGAGAAGTGAAGCACTTAATTTACAGGGTATTTATGCAGTCTAGCATATGATACAGTACTGTACATCCAAAGGAGTATAGGAAAAGACAAAAGTAGAAAGAACATTACAGAATTTCAGTGCCATCATTGAACCTTCTGGTGTGCTATTTATATTACAGAAGTGTAAACCCACAACTTCCCTTCCATATCGTTAAACACTTCAATTGTTTGTTGGTTATACTCTGAATTGGTCATTTTAAGTTAAATAATGAGCAGACTGAGCAGAAACTCTCAAACATAGTACAGTAAATGAAAATAAAATCTAGTTCATAAATTGTGCAGTAGGGTTTTGTTTCTGGTGTTAGGGCATGGAGAGAATGATAAACACAGAACTTACTGACACAGAAATAACCCAAATACGGGGAGGAAAGTATAAAGGACATCCCTTCAATCATCAGTTTCTATAGAAACCTCAAAGACCTTTGGTTGGGAGTAGCCCTCCATCGAGGGCACAATATTTGACAATTATCTCAAATAAATAAGACATAATTATAATATTAAATAGTGTGCTAAGTTAAGCCACCCAGCAATCCAACCTCCAGGGGAAGAAAAGGAAATCTAATGCAATTCTTAGTAAGAAACGAGGACTGACTGTTTCCCCCAAGACAGACACAAGAGCACCTTTTCATAACCTCCTCACCTTTTCAGACCTTACAAATGAACTAGTTAAAACCAGCAGACTGTTTAAGGGGGGAGAAAAGGGCTCAGGAGGCCAAATCAATATATTTTTGCAGTAAAGCTTTTTTTTTCCTTCTTTTTCTCAAATAACTTTATAAATATTTACATAAATATTAAGGAAAGGCAAAAATCTCATAAGCCATCTTGGCATTCATGTCTATGGATACAGACAAGAACTAAGAGGAAAACCTAACAAAAAAAAAATAAATCACTGTTTCAGAATAGCAACTCGGGATCCCAGTTTTTGCATTGATTAGAAGAAGAGACCTATGTGAAACAACAATTCAGCCGCTGAGAAACAGTTTGGCACAGTTCAATGACATTCCTTTTTTGGCTGGCAAGACAATAAGGTTTGTTTTATTTTGTTTTGCTTTCCTCTCTGATCACCAAAAAATACTGCTATGATGATCTTGCCTTACACTGCGCCCCAAGTCCATGGAAGCAAGCAAAGGATGAAATGTGTAGAAAATTCAGCACAAGCGAGGCAATTATATGTTGCAAAGGTTGGTAAGACACTGGTGAGAAAGGAAAATAAAAAAGAATTCCCGCTTCAGATCTTGAGACACATATTCATGGAGTGATGCCAGGGAAGAAAGGAATGTTTTCATAGTTTGACCCACCATATTCTGGGACAGAGCCATCTCCACGTTTCAGAAACAGGCGGACCTTGCGGCCACCATTTTTAATCAGTTCGATGGCCCGAGCGTGCTTCATGTTCTTGGTAGTTTCTCCATTGATCTCTAAGATTTCATCACCGATCTGCCAATGAAATAAAGAGACTATGATTAGAAACAAGCCCCCACGAGGGTCCCTACCAGCACACCACAAGACAGTGGGCACAACAAAGCTGGAACAACTATGCATCAGGTGAAGCTAAACATGCCCAACTCCTTCCAGTGAGTGCCCACTGTGTAGGAGTCTGGGAGACATGAAGACGATGGAGAAAGCTTGAGGTATCAAAATATTTCACTGCTGTTCTGAAAAATCACTTTGCAATTACTGTATTGCCCAATAGTAAGTGCAGTGTTAGAACTGGTGCTATTTTATTTAATTTTGATTATTTGTGAAGTCTTCAGTCAAAGCAGTTGCTCGTTTCAAAGCAGTTGCTTTGCTGCTGCAACCGGGATGTTTA
The DNA here is from genome assembly GCF_015832195.1 of Motacilla alba alba. Lineage (NCBI taxonomy): Eukaryota > Metazoa > Chordata > Aves > Passeriformes > Motacillidae > Motacilla > Motacilla alba. The sequence goes on along the minus strand of NC_052027.1, from coordinate 6,434,220 downwards.
CAGACCTCTTTCAGGTCTGTTCCTAACTTGGATACAGTTGATACAGATATATAACTTGGATATAGATACCTACTGTGAATCAGCAAAGCTGATTCTGTAAATATAATAATTTATCAGAATAAAAAAAACAGGGCATGGAAGAGTTTATCAAAGCATTGACTTTCATAGGGCAGCACTGATTTTGCACCATATTTTCAACAGCAAAATTTTTTTGACTCATAGATCAAGACCCTAGCAACAAGAATTTTGAAAATGCCCTTCACATGGCATATCTGGAGACAATGACATGTGTGGGAAAGTTATAATGCATTCTCTAACAAAGGTCCAAGCACTACAAAAAACCTGTCAAGTTATTTCTTCGGCAGGCATTTTATAACATATGCCCTTGTTATATAATGTTTGTCATTTAGCTGATACATGAAGCTAGCAATTAATGCTAATCAGAACCTACATTATAAAATAATTTTGTAACCCATGGGCCATAGACATGTTCTGTCCCCTCTCTGCCCACTAGCAGGCAAAGACTGTGGCTGTTCCATTTTCACTGCTACACGTGCCCTTAGGCTTTAAACAATAGATCATGTACTAGAGTTTGGAAAGCAGTGTTGGAAGAAGGGGGTGAACTCTTCCACTGAACACACACTGCTATAGACTGAACAGCAAAAGTGACAGATGCCATCAGCAGAAGTAAACAGAAACCACTTTCAGTTCACGTTTAATTTCCCTTTTAGCTAGAGCAGCAGAAGGGGGACGCAGGGAAGTCAGTTTATTCCAAAGCAAGGTGGTTTTAAAGGCAGTTTGTGCATACCCTCATTTTCCCACATCTCTCGGCGGGCCCATCCTCAGCGAGCCGCAGCACGTACAGGTCCATGTTGTACTCCCGGCCGCCTCGCAGGCTGAAGCCAAACCCTTTGGCTCCTCTTTCTAGCTCAACAGTGTAAAAGTCTTGGTCCTGCTGGAGAGAACACAGCAAACACCCAATTGTACAGAAAGTCAAATACTGCTCCGCTCTCATGTTGGAATTATTCAAGCAATGTTTTGTTGGTAATAATTAAAAATGGAAATTCAGTTGAATTTTCACAGCAGACCAGGATTTGCTGCTTTCTCAGAACCAACTCTGCAATTTGGACTTCTGGTGGTCAGTGAAGGGCTGTTGGAATGAGTGGGCTTGGCCATGTCCTGTGGTGCATTTTGGGCACCCCTGTTACACAGAACCTCCTATACCCAGGGCAGGAGGGGACATTTTGGGAAGGTGGTTAAAGGTTCTACCAACCTTTGAAGGCAAGGACAACCTCCCTGCCAGTGCCAGCTTTAGTGCAGTGTCTGATGGCACCTGGCGTGAGCCTGTGCCATGGTGCTGGCTTTTTGTGTTGTTACCACATCATTTATTCCTTTGCAAGAAGCTCAGAAGCCTTTGCATTGTTTTTCTCAAATGCTATTATGGTGATGTTTTGAAGTCCCTAATGGAAGATGTTACTTCTGGGATGGCCAGTGGCAAGGAAAGTTAACAGTGAGATAGATAATCTCTCTAATAAGATGCCGTCTGTGCAAGCTGGAACACTCCAGCTATTGCCCCTTATTAAGTTTTCCTCTTTTTTATTCTCTGAATTTATCATTTCCACACAACAATACTTTCTGGAGAGGCCCCACACAACAGACAATTCAATAAACAAACACAAAAATTATTACTGCCCTAAAAATGTCAGCTCTTTTTTTCTTTATTTTTTACTCCCTCAAAGTCTCTATGAGAATGTGTTGGAAATGTTTCTCAGCTGAAACAACAGCAACACATATTAAGAAACTAATCAGCAAATTCCTCTTTCTTTTCAGGAGACTGAGGGTGAGCAGCTTCTCAGTAGGAATTTTCAAGGGAACTGTTCAAGCACAGCCCTCAAGCAGATTGGAAACAACAGTCTGTGGTAAGCAAAACAATTAGAGATGTACTCCTTACCTGTGCTGCTTGGGGTGGTTTGAAATCAAACTGGGATTCCTGCTTTGGTTTGGTGTTGTTCCTGCTGTAATGAATGAAAGGGAGAGAGGAAAAATACAGCTCATGGGACGTGAAAGTGATGAAGAAGTAACCGAAGAGAGAGCATGTTGAGATGCCCTCCTCAAGGAAAACAATCTGACCTGGTCTCCTGTGGTATTTGCTGAGGAGTATGTGTGGTTGTGATTGTAGCAATTTTTTCTGCATTGGTCAATAAAGTAGCATTGGAGGATTCTGCAAAATAGATTTTGTTTTTATTATGAGGGAAGACCACAGGCTATTCACTGAAAGAAAAAAAAAAGAGTTTTGCAAAAGCATTTCACGGAGAAGCAACATTACATTGTTTTTATAGAACTGGAGATGGGATCAAATTTCTTAATTCCCTAAATTAATATAATAAATATTTATATGAATCTGTACACTCAACTGGAAAATGAAAAAAAAAATTAAATTAGGACATCTGGATTGGAACCCCCCTGGACCATTAGACACATTGATGAAGACTCACTTTTAGATGAAGGATTGAACAAAGTTTTGTCTATTGTCTAAAGACATGGATTCCAACCAATTAAGTCTCTCAATATTGTAGGTTGGGTGGATTAATTTTATAGCATCTATAACTATTCCAGGGATTATAAGTTTATCAGTCCTTCTTCCATCAGAATCTGCAATCTCCAGTAGAATTGATATGTGGCTCTTATCCAATACCTCACAAGATGACACTGAATGTGGCTAAAACCCAAATTTAGGTTTTAGCCTTCTCTGAAATACAACCCACTGCTGCCTCAGCACTGAAAGCAGGAATGTGGAGCCACCAGTACCAAATGCATCAATAACTCTGGGTAACACTTACAAAAGGGTGCACTGAGAGAATACAGGGAGCAGGAGTAATTTCTAAGCTTAATTTCTGCCATGGTAAAGGGCTCTCAGCTCACATCAGCCTGTGGAAATTCCAGATTTCTTTAGGCATGGAAGGAGGGGCTCCAAGGAGAGGTCCTGTCTCCTGCTTCCCACAACTGAGATGGGAGTAACTGAAAAGTGGCTATGTAGATGTCCCTCACAGTATGGCAGGGCAGACTATTCCCCTTGTCATTCTGCAGCTGCATCACAGACTTCAGTAGGACCAGAGTTAACCCCAAACTCACTTAAAATTCTTCCTAAAATTAAGGTCATGTCAATCCCATTAGCCAAATAATAGCAACACAGACCCAGAACTCTTCTGTATTGAACCCAACAGATTTTCCAGGACTATATATTGTACCAATTCTGAACTGATATTAGTACTGAAGATTTTCAAATGCTGAATTGCTCCAGAAGACAGCAGTTGCTGAAAACACCCCTCCTCTCCTGTGGGAGTTTGACTTCAGAAGAAGTCTCAGTGGTACTCCATGTACCTTGATGGTGCTTAACCACACAAAATGCTCAACAGTTCTGTTGGTTGCACTTGGAGAATGATGGACAGGGTCAGCAGAAACACCCACTCATCAGACATGGCATTCCCAACTAAAGCCACTGCAGTTGCAGGCAGCTGCTCCTTTGCAGAACAGCTCTGTACACAGGAGCCTCCCTCTTTGTGTTTATACCCATTGTATCCAGGAGAAACCCACAGATTGCAAGTACCTACAAAATACTGACCATGATCCACCTTTCAAGACCAAAATCTAAACTGAATACACAGCCTCTAAGACAACAGTGACAAAAACTGGATGGAAACATCTGGGTCTCCAACATAAAATTACAAGGCCTTATACCCTGCCCTTGTTTGCCTCTCAAGCTACAGGCATCCACTAATTCATTTTACTGGCTATGGAGAAATCTGCCATTATTAAACAGAGTCCAGCTGTACTACAAAATTGCAGCAATGGGAGGGTTTTTGCCTGAATTAAGATGTGGTGAACCCTGGGAGTTTAACTTCATTTACTTCATGGATTGATATTAGTTCTGGAGCAGTCAAGATATGGGGAAGCTTTTCCTTTCTGTAGCTATTTGCATATCAAGGGAAATTCAGGAAAAGGGACAGAGAAAAAGAAGAACCACTTAAACAGATGGGTGCAACAAGAACACAGCTCCTTTGCCTGCAGTGCTGTGCCCAAGTTAACATGCCCAAACCCTCAGCATATGGAGCTGGAACATCTTCCAGACCAGAGCTGGCTTGTGTCCAGCAGCTCAGAGAGCAAGAGAGGCTCCTGGGTCTGCCTGCACCTCTCAGTGTAGGCATGACCAAACCACACCCTTGTGATGATGTGACACTGACAGCTGGCTTGTGTCAGAAGAGGTCCCTACGTGTAGCTACACTGTTGGGGTTTAAGAAATAATTCTGTTTATTTTGTAAAGACGCCTTGATGTCAAAATCTGTCTCCTACATAAGAAAGCCCCAAAACATGGTTAAGTGTTCTGTATTCATCCAGAACAAAAGCCACAAATATTTGCAGATCAGATGAAGATGGGCTTCAAAGAGAATGCAAGATTCCTACCCTTTAGTAGGTCACACTAATAATACCAAGCAGAGGAACAACACATCTTTGGTACAGATGTATCTTCACACCACTGTACTGCATCTATCTTTAGCCCACCCTCTCCCATGAGTCAGGAGTTGTGCATAATTTTGCCAGTGCTTTAGACACTGCTTCAGGATGCATGCCAGCCACCATGCAAAACTGGAACAGAATATAGCAGAAATTATCTTTAGTACAATTATAATTGCGTGTTCTAAACTTTCCATATTTCATTGATTCCTTGTCCTCTTCTGCCCTAAAACTCCCAGTCACCAATTACATGCCTCATGTAAGCCTGTCCTGTTCCAGCATTCTGTATCCTTGAATCTGCTGGAAGTGTGGTAAAGCATCATCATTTCATTGCAAATACAATCCAGCAGTCATCTGTGCCAGTTAACTTGTGCAAGACTTATTACAAAGCAAAAACCCTTGGTGTTTTTAATAATGTTAGAAGAGATTAGCAGTGTGAGTTTATTGTGAGTCTTGTGATGCACCTCAGTTTCATGTTTATCTGACGAGTGGCTTCTGATTTATACTCCCCCCTCCTTGAAGCACACAGACCATTTATATTTGCCAAAAAAGCACTCAAAAAGAAACAAAAGAAAACAACAAATCAAGGAAAGCATACAAAGACATCAAAAAGAAAACAACACTGAGACAGATTTCTTGTATCTCATGGGGTTTTAGAGCAAACCCCTCAGAGATTTTGAGAGTGTTGGGTCTTACTGTCTTTTGGAAAATAAATGCAGATAATACTATGCAAAGTTGGCAATCTGACTTGGAATTTCAAAGTGACAGTAAATAAAAAGACTTAAAGCCTGAATTGCTATGAAAGCAGAGTTGATTCCTTCCCCAAAGAACAGCTTTCCATCTCCTCCAGGAATACGTGATGTCAATCACAGGTACATGTTTCCCTAACCTAAGCAATTTACATGATATTTGGGACACATACTTGCATGAGCAAGACTGGCTCAGCATTTATGTCAGGAGGTTATATTCTTAAATCATTCAGAAGTTGCTTAGTTCTCAGATGGTTTTGCTTTTTTAGAAAATAAGCATTTTATTTACTTAAAGATTCACCTTCCTTTTTATCAGAGACTAAAATACAGGTAATGAACAATTCTTCTCTCAGTTTATCTTCCAAAACAGGTATGCACAGGCCAGCTCAAACGTTAGCTGGATTCACAGCCATTTTATTATTCATGAACACCCTATTTGCTCCAAGCAGCAGAGGATTATACAGCATTTGACCTGGTACCCACTAGACAGTAGGAAAATAAAGCTTTTGTGCAAAACAGATCACCCTAAACAGAAATAATTTATAACCAGATCATATCTCTTCCTGGTCTGTGGGGAGCAATGTGGAAAGGTTTCTGCCCAACCAGCTCTCACTTTGAACCCATCCATGGCAGAGAAGCACAATAAAGAAAGAAAATACTCAGAATTTAGAACCACAGCAATTTTAGATCTGCTGCAGATAATTTAACAGGTTTCTGATCAGTTCAGATATTTGGGGATCAAGCCAGAGATTAATTTAATGGAACTGATACATAACACAGATCCTTATTTTTATTAAATACTTCAGTGACCCTAAATCAGCACCAAGTGTCAACTTATTATTAGGGAATCTGCACATTCCCTCTCACCTGAAACAGTGAGATCCTGTCTAGGGTAACTCTTAAAATGCAACTTCAGAACCATCCCCATTTAAGCAGTCATTTAAAAATGTACTGAGCTTGCTCCCAAAGCAACTTACCCAGAATAAAAGAAAATCTGCTTTTGAAACAGCTTAAAACATGTCAAAGTGTTTATCTCTTTCTGTGATCTCCTTACTCTATAGCCTGCTTGTGTCTATACAAAGCTTCAGGAATCACATATCCTAACAAGTGGTTCCCAAATATTCTAAAGCTGCATTACTAAGCTAAGAATCAAACCAAAGTGTATCGAGAGATCCATCAAATTTATGGAAGATCATTTTAAGCAGATGCATGGAATGCAATATTCTTTTTTTTGTATCGCTGAATCAGCACCTCCCTGTTAAAAACCAACCATCTCTACAAAAAGAAACAAAAAACAAACCTACAGGAAACTCACAACCTCCCTCACTGCTAACTCCCAAAGCGGGAGCGGAAACTGACCCCTCCGCGGCTCTGCATCTCCAAGTGACAGAAAAATCCCAGGGAACAGAACCAAGAAAGGGGTGAGGCAAGAGAGCAGGAAACAGATACTTTACCATCTCCTGGAATGATGCGCAGGGTGACGGTGTTTCCCGCTTCCTTAATGAGGTTGACGATGTCGGAATGCGACTTGTTGGTGATGGAGCACCCATTGACGGCCAAGATCCGGTCGCCGACTTTCAGCTTCCCGCAGCGGTCGGCGGGGCTCCCTTCAATTATCCGACCTATTTTGTGAGGCATGGCCACACATGCATTTCCCGCTTTTGTATTGGTTTGGGGGTTGTTTTTTTGTTTTGTTTTGGTTTTGGTTTTGGTTTTTTTTTTTTTTATTGTTTACGTATGTGGGAATATGGTGAAGGGGAAAAGGAAAAAAAGGGTTGAAAAGGGAAAGAGAAGGTTAAGGGTTAATTAATTAATGCATCAAGCAAAAGTTATTATAGGATAGCTTTGCTGCCAGTGTTCAAAACATTGGCAATCAACTAGTTGAGTGCACAACACTTTACTTCTTCCACAAAAAGGTGTTTTGTTAATCCCTCAAAACTCCCCCCAAGTGGATTTCTGTTAATAAATGGTGCAATTTTTATTGACTACAACTGCACTTAGCAGCTCCATCATAACCCAAATCTGATTTTGTTTTTGAAGAAAAAAATTGAAACTGTTTGTAGAAAACTCAACTTTCCTTCTCAAAGATTACATCAGTGTCAGTCTTTCTAGTCCTTCTCCAAGCCAACTGCTGTTCAAGCTTCTGCCAATGTTTTGTTCTTTCTCAATTTAGAAAGATAAAATCATTCTAGGCCTAGGAGGGAGTGTGGCTCCCTATCTACCACACAGACCCACTCTACCAGTGCTGCACGGGGAAGCAACATGAAACGTTTTTCTTCCACTGTGAATAAAGGTACTACCAGGGAAGGCACAGGACCACTACAGATGGGCCAAGACTGACAAAGGTAACCTGTTTGGTGCTGGCACCCACCTCAGCCTCTATTAACCCTTCCTCTTTTATGATCTTAGATGGAACAAGGTGGGAACAAAGAAGGAATAAGGTTCTCCTCATTGAAATACCTCTAAAACCACGCACAAAAACATTCAGATGTCTGACACACAGAGTGAGAGCACTTTAGGATGAATGTGTTCTGGAGACAAAATTCTCCTCCTGTTCCATGCAGTTGTTTTGTTTCAAAAACACTGGGTTGTTCATAACATGCAGAATTGGGACACAGGGAATACATGACATCACTCAGATAAATCCAGTGAGCTTTTCTACAGCTCCTTTATGTGGGAAAGAGGCCTTGGGGCACACAGCACAAGGACATCTCACACTTTGCATCCACAATACATTCACCCTCAAGATGCACTTCCCCATCTCTGCTGTAGTCTTCATTTGATAAGTAGTTTTAGAGACACACACACATGACAACACTAGAAAGACCATAAAGAAGAAAAGGCTAAGACAAGGATATGTGAGGTTGGAAAGATGCGATGAAAACTGGCAGAAAGTGTTAATATTAGTTACAAACATTAGGGAGAATTTTTTAAAAATTATTTTACCATGATGTTAGAAAGTTTCTCTTTCTGGTAATACAAAGCCCCATCCAGTTTGCAGTCTATCCCTGTTTTGAGGATGTGAGTTTCTACTCTATCCAATCCACTAAGCACAGATGACAGAGCCCACACCAAAGTGACCAAGGTGGGTTTTAGAACCAGTTTGGCCCATCTCTATATACTACCCATGAAAGAAAGAAACTACAAAGCAGGTCCAGAGCAAGCACCAGACAGCAGAGGGAACACATCTCATGCGGAGTGTTAGGAAAAAACTGAATATACTTGAAAAAATTAAAGGAAAAACAGTCACAGATCAACACATCTCCTTGGGAGCCCCTGCACAGAAAACTTCCAGTTAGCAAGAATTTTGGGCTAAAGCAAATACAACTTTTTATAGCCTCAGGTCAAGGTTTCTCTGCAGAGAAGAGTTACAGCATAATCTTCATACAGTAAAATTATTTACACGTTTGCAAAGCCATTCAGAGGATAAAAGCATACCCTCTGTTCTAGACTGTGTTTAGTTTAATCAGTTTTACATCACACCATTGTGTCCTGGCCCCAAAACACCTATCCTCGAAGAGCAGCTTCCAGCAGCAAGGACAGTGTGAGAGAGTCTAAAATCTGAGAACTGACAGAACTCAATGCACTAGTTTTGTACTACATCATTCCCCCTTGAAATCTCTGCTGCCAGACTTCCCAGAACAGAGCTAGAAATGGCCCGTTCTACATCAATACCAGCAAAGGTGGTGGTGCTCCCTTGATGTATTACTAAGGGTGTCACTGATGGGCAAAGGCAAGAAATGTCAGAAAATAAAGCCTGGGAGAATGAGGGAAAGGCCACTTCATGCACCTGCATGTCCCAGGAGCAGTCAAGCTGCACAGGGAGCCTGCAATACATTTTCTGTGCAAACCACAGCACTGCTGTGGGAGGTACTGTGAACACAGGGGCTCTGTCCTTCCATTCCCTCCACCCCTATCATGTGCCACAGACTAAGGGAACATCTTCCTTCACAAAGTACAAGTGGATCTCGCCTCTGGCCTCCTTTTGGAGGAGATGGAAAGGGAAGAAAATAGCATCTCTGACTGGTTTCCTCCTTGCAATGTCACTTCTGCTTGAGAACAGGCTGTTCTGGGCATATTTGCAAAACCAGCTTATGTACATCTCCTCTGCAGCAACCCCTGGAAATGGGTATCTGACCAGCAGAAAGACTGTCTTGAGACAGAAACCATGACCACCTTTATTAGGTCAGGATATTACGTCTGACATAGCTTAAACTTAATTTCTTCCTACTCTGAAGAAATGCATTTGGGAAAAGGTCAAATGGGTAAAAGAAACATCCTGTATTTTTAACAGTATTCCCCATTTTATGTCTCACCAGCAAGCAGTATTAATTAAAACTTTCCAGCTACCAGCATGCTCACAACATGATGATGATCAGAATAACCCTGATTGCCAAAGAGAAGTTAATCAGTTTAAGCATTACTGCTTTTAAATCAACTGGCTTGATTCCACCATCACGAGACATATTTCATTCCACCTGCTACATTTCTGCACTGGCAAACAGCACCACTGAGAGGATCCCCAGCTGCTCCTCTGGGAGCAAACCCCAGAGAGGCTCTCCAGAAAGTGAGCACCACGAACTGCCATTGGTGGCATTTTAGCTCTTCAAGTTGCGATGTCTTATCTCACCTTTCTCAACTCAGTGCCGAACAACACCCAGGAGGCAAACACCTGCTGAGTCTTTGCCTCTGATTTTGCTATTAACTACATAAATCGGGGCACGCTCATGACTTTTAATTAAAGAGATCCCCACCCGCTTCCTCGGGCCGCCAGCCTCAATCTCACCGGAGGCGCAACCGAAACCCCGCGGGACTCACCGAACGTCGTCCCTGCCTCGGGCCTGCTCACCGACGAGACGATGACGAAGCCGAAGCCCTCGTTCTCACCACGGCGGATCTCCACGTCGTAGGGCTGCACCACGGCGCTGACCACGCCGCTGCCGCCGCCGCCGCCGCTGCCGATGCCGCTGGTGCTGCCGCTGCCCGAGCTGACCGTGTTGAGGGAGTTCTGGCTGCCCTGCGGCGTTCGCTTCTCCTCCGTCAGCGAGGCCGGCTGGTTGCTGCTGTGGTGGGAGGAGGCCGGGGATGGGACTTCATTCTCTGCCTTGGGAACTGGGGAGGAGGGAACAAAGAGTATTCAAGCAGGCTGCACCATTTAGTGCTTGGAGAGAGGTGTCTACTGAGAAAAGGGTGAAAGAAAATCACCTGCTTTAGTCTGCCCATCTATGGCCATGCTTTCAATAGTTCTGCTGGGTGGTGGCACTGCCCACACTGCTCACCCTCTCCTGTGTGTGTTCATTCAGCCAAAGCTGCCCACTGCCAAACTGCAGCCTGGTTAAACCAGTGCAGTGCTCCATGCTTGGATGCTCTGTGGCATTTTAAACCTGGATTACATTAGCTCAAAGGTGCCTCCTCTAGCTATTGCATCCCCACTTCAGTTACATACGTACAACCATATGTATGTTGCACATATATAGGCACAAGCCACAAGGAGAGGCAGTAATATCTCACACCACTACCTTCTGTGTAGTTTTAAACTGAAAGCTATCAATTAGTGCATTGATTGCTTTTGATTAATGGGATCTTTAGTAATAACAATCTCTCAATGTGAGCAAAACAACTTGTGAACCAAACATTTCTGGATAGAAGAACCAGCAACTATCACTTGTACAGTGTGGTACAGACATTAAATATTGTTAACATTAATATTAAACAAGTGTTTAACAGCAACTGAAGTTGGAAGGGGTATTAGTTTAAAATCTAATCAGCTACCACAAGGCTTGAAGAAATCTCAAAAAAAATTGCTTAGTCCAGAGCCTGCTCGAGTGAGGGCCAACTCTACCTAATATTAGTCCTGACAGATGTTTGTCTAATCAGCTGTTAAATATCTCCCTAGGCAATCTATTGGTTGCAATATCTGACTTAAATCTTCCCTGCTGCTACATAAGGCTATTATTTCTAGTGCTATCTAACAGGCATATGGAGAACATATTATTCCCTTCCTCTTTGCAGCAGCCTCTTATAGTCTTGGGAAGTTTAATACCTCCTCCCCCTCCTCTGCTTTAAGCTAAAGAATCCAAATTCGTTCAATATTTCCTTTCAGGCCATGTTTTCTAGAGCTCTCCTTATTTTCCCTGGTCTTCTGGACTCCCTCCAGTTGGGCTCTCTCCAACTCAAATATGTCTTTCTTGAAGTGCTGGACCATATTGCACTAAGCCATCATCTGCTGGGAAATCAGGAGAATTTCCCCCTGCCTACATCCCTGCACAGTCTTTTTCTTCACCTGAGCCAACCTCTGCACAAAGCTCGTGGCCCACAATAGCTTCCACTTCTTGTTACTCAGCCTGTTCTCCACAGCCCATTTGTGCAGCTGAGAGCAGCATATTGCACTTGTCCTTGCTGAATGGCTGCCTCTGCTAATCAGGTCACTTCTCCAATTTGGTGAATTAAAATTAAGTTGAAGATCTTAAAAGCATCAGCATGAAAATGGATGGCAAACAAAATCTAAACCTGTAAAATGACTATGCAAAAAAAAAAAAAAAAAGTACTTTAAAATATCCTTGGATAGAAATCCTGTCTTCACTTATATATTAAAAGTATGTACTAAATAGACAGCACTTTTTATATTAAGATTACAGGAGCATAAAATTCCCCCTACATGAATCTCAGGACAGAGAATACTCATTTAGGTGAACACTCTTTTTCTACTGGCATACAGATGACAGGAGGAACAAGGGACCAAATTTCAGGAACAGCCTTCTCCACAAAGTTCTGCTGAAATGTAAAAGCCTGTAAATATAAGGTGAAAGAAGGGATTCTGAATAATTTATCCTAGAGTAAGTGTCCACATTTGCAATGATTCAGAAATAGCTCGATCTGCAGTAACATGCCTCTGAATGAAATATCAAGAGAGATCTCATGCATCTAAATCTTTCATGGTAATTTCCAGCCTGGAGGCTGTAAAACTGCATAGAAAATCTACACACAAAAACAATACCAAAATTCAGCTTCCTTTCCCCTTCCTCCCAATGCTCTTCTAAAGCTTCTCTCACACCAGACTTTGGTCAGGAATTAAAGAGAGGCTGTCAGAGGGGAGATATAACCTGGTGTTTAATCCACAGCGGGAAGAAAGAAAGAAATGAGAAGTGAACATTTATTTATTATCGTGCAGAAGTAGCTCAGACCTGGATAAGAGCACAGAGCAATTTTAGAGGTACTTTTCTAGTCCTAACTTCCACTGAGGACCTAATTTCCAACCTGAATGTTATTTTGATTCTCTCTAAGATCAAAGTACCTCACTGCCTATTTATCTGATGATGCCTAAACTTGAAAAGCTATATAATATCCTTTTCTTTGAGTGAGTAAAAGCAAGTCCCACACCTAAGTTCCTAAAGGGCCTCAAAGGGACAGGCAGCACTCAAAAGTTACTCTCCAGTATTAAACACATGGCCACATGTTATTCAGAAAGCTTATGCTCATGGCTTCATTTTCTCTGCTATCATGACATTTTTCAATCACTTATCTGGGTGCCAGAATGGTACCAGGCAGTGTCACTTTTCTTTGCATCTTTGTCTATCTGCCAGCTTCTTTTCTGTTCATTTAGATCCTACACTTGTGCAGTGTTAACATGCACAACGCCCAGCATAACTCAGCATGCAGAAAACTCTCTAGACATGTGCAGCCTGATGTAGTGGAAAGTGTTTCTGCCCATGGCAGAAGGGCTTGAAATGGATGGTATCTAAGGTCCCTTTCAGCCCAAACCATTCTATGATTCTGTAACAACAAACATGGACACCCTGGCCCCCCAGAACCAACAATGTTTGCAGTTTCCCATCCTGAGGTCACTTGACTACATGTGGAATCTTCCCCTGAGCCTGGGACAGCAGCCACCACAACCAGAGCCCTCATCACACTCTGCCCTTGCCTCCCCTTCTCTGGACTCTTCATCATCTTTTCCCTCACTCCCAGTTTAGGGGTGACTATCAGGCTGCACATTTATTTTGGGAAGTATACAGAAAACACAAGCAGCTGGCCACAGTGTCTGCTGCATGAGTCAAACTACAAATTGTACATGGCAACCAAACAGTTCCCCGTTTTATCAGAAACCTTATGAAGACTGGGAAAGCCAACTAAGAGAGTCTTGACTGGAAAAAAAATACTTGAAACTTATTTGATCAGGAAGAAAAAAGACTAAAAACAGGCAAAAGAGGAAAAATAACAGCATATCCCTTGAGTTTTCCCAGCACTAGAAGAAGATTTTTTTTTTCCTTTAGACCATTTGCTGAACAGATGGGATCCTGGCAAGAAAACCCACCCCTGCGGGGCGATACTACAGCCTACCTGTGTAAACCACTTTGCGCCTGACAGTCAGATTGACATGACCTTGTTTGGCTGCCTGCTGCATGAGCTGGACCACGAGCTGGTGTGACTTCCCCACCACAGGCGTCCCATCCACACAGATCAGCTCATCGCCCGATCGCAGGCGGCCGTCGGCGTCAGCAGCACCCAGCGGTACAATGTGACCGATGTAAATCTGAGGAGTTGGCACGGGAGGAGAGAGAGAGCCATGAGAACCAGCTCAACAGCCAGCTGCAAGCAAGGGGCACTCCCAGTTAGACCTGATTGAGGAGGGACATGAAATTGTTGACAAATGTCTGCTGGTCAGGGAAGTTGCGCCTGTGAAAGCGGTTCTGTGTGAATACAGCGCGTTGTGGAATTGTAATAAATTTGACATCTTGTTTCTTTAGGCGGCCCATTCACTCTAAGGACAGACAGCCTTGGGACACTTCTTCAACCAGACAGTGACCAGACAGGAAGATGGTTAATAGCACTGAGGGTCTTGTCAGGGAAGCTGAGATTGAGTTACCCTTTCAGCTGCCTGCAGGGTTTACAAGCTCTGCACCACACGCTTGTCCTCCAACTCAGTCTTGCTTTATCTTCAGTGAGTTCTGTGGTGTTACTCTAACATGAGACAAATTTGTGGTCTCTCTTCCCATAAATGAGCAAAATAATTTTGGCAGGGGAAAACATGGAAAGTCATGCTGCCACTATCTAGCTGCGACCTGTGCAGCACAGGAAAGGATGACACCTCCCACAGGCTCTGGATTTATGGTAAATAAATTAACTGAATTCAAGGGGAGAACTGAGCATTCTAAGGTATGAGAACCTGGTATTCTAAGATAAAAATACTTGCAAACATGATCAGGACATCCTGTCCTCAGTGTCCAAGGACCTGTGTGTTTTTATTTGGTTTATCATTAAAGTAGAAGGAGAAGCCAAACCCATTTCAGTTATGGAGTTCTGGGGTTATTTTGGACGGAGGATGGGGAGATGTAGGATATATATATATATATATATATATATATATATATATATATATATATATATATATATTTATCTATATCTATCTTTATATCTATCTACCTATAGTCCAGTAACTATTTAGCAGTGATGCTACAGCATAGTTCTGCACATCTGTACATTCTACTGCTTTGTTTCTGAAAGATGTCACAAACTAAAACATAATACTCACAGGTTCTCCAGGCTCATTTCCACCTAGAATCCTAAATCCAAACCCGGTTTCCTTTCTCCATAGAAAGATATCCTGCTCTTGATAATCTGGAACTGAAGGGAAAGAAGAAAAGCTATCATTGTTAATCAAAATACCACACCTTTTTACCCAAATCAGGACTACTCAGACCTACATAAAAGTATATGCCATGCAATTCTAACCTTTAAATGAGGTGGGCTTGGAGACCACCTCCTTTTTACATAAAAAAAGAGACATAACTATCAACATTTATAGTTTTAAATACTAAAGGATTATTACTTATATTACCATTGAAAGTTATGCAGTGGTTTCTACTTTCTAGGTATCTAATTGTGACTTGCCCTTTATTTATCACTATAATATTTCCTTCTGTCAATATCAGCATCATTACCCATTGCAAGAGTCTCTTCCAAACCATCAATAAATGAATGTGTACAGCAGAGAATTACTCTGCCAGAAACAATACAGCTGCCTCCTCTTACATGGGAGACAGAAGAGCCACTTGTTATGACTTCTACTATTTAATTAACTTTCCCAAGCATAGCTTGCTATCTGTCAACCAACTCTGCTTTAAATAACTGTGGGACAGATCCCCAGTTGGAGTAAATCAGAAGGGCTCCACTCAAAACGATGCAGCTCTCCTGACTCTCACTTGCTTGTGTGCAGGCTCTGCAAAAGCACTGAAGAGATAAAACCAGCTGGAAACATAAAAAAGCCCAACCTCACCTACTCATTAGTATGGAACACCAGCAAGGTTTTTACAATGAATATTACATACAGTGAAGTACTAACCTTGAAGCTCTGTTGAACAGCAATGTTTTATATTAACTTACTCATGCTTGCTTTCATCCCTTTTTTAAAAATGCATAACTAATTGCTAACATTATAGCATATCAGAAGAGAACTTCAGGTTCATTTAATATTTATTGGATAGTATCTGTAACATTGACTAATTTTGTAATGATCTCCTCCCAAAATTTATAATTAATGATAATAAAAAGCTGTTGCTTTACCAGTCAGCTGCCTATAAGTTTCAGCAAAGAAATCAAAGTGTATCGTTCAGGAATCCAGTTTAAGAAAGTGCCTCCTCAGACACAGGATGCAGCACGTTTAGTGACACATCTAGCTTTTTGTATCTATGAACAGGCTGTTTTCCATTGGCATCAGTGAATGTCAGATTGGGCCCTAATTGGATTTTATACTGTCTGTGCTTATTCTGCAAAATTTTGGGTCTGCTCAGGTGCTTGTCAGATTTTTGGTTACCTCTGAAGGTCTTTCTTCAATGAGTTAAAATATAACACGAAGTGAAGAACTGGGAATACTAAAAATTAAACGAATAGGTGAATGGTAAGGTACAGATGTCTGCTTCGACATTTTCATTTAAGCTGGCTTTACAGATAATATTTTTACATTTTAATTACCTGCAATTATAAGCCAAGCTTAACACCCGTGCCCTCCCTGAATTAGAGGCTGATTTTTGTCCAGACACAATTACAGAGCGCTGGGGTGATGAGCACGCCGGGTGCTGTGTGGCTCATCTCCTCTGGCTGAAGGCAGCTCGCCACGCACAGACGAGCTGCACAACAGCATTCAGACAATGAATTAATTGCTGTTTGTCACTGCCTTCAGCAAGGGGAGCGTGACAAGCAGACACAGTCAGGAGCGTCTCTCAGCCCTTCGCAGGCTGTTTTGGCAAAGGCTGGCCCCAAACAATTAATAGTGTGTGCTGGATCTGTCAGAGGTAAAGTGGCTGCTGCAGAGAGCTACGGTGTGGGCCCGTGTCCTCGGCATCTCTCAACACCTTGCCATTTGTCACCCCTCCAGTCCCACTGAGCGATGCCGTATGGCTCTGGTTTGGGTCCCAGCTACACAATTAACGCTGCTGAAGGGAACAGCAGGCCTGGCTGGACCAGCCATGTCAGACCAAAGCAACACAAAAAAGACAAGTCTGCCCCCAAAGAAACCAGCTCTTTCACATATTGCTCCTCCCACTGGAAGGATTTCAGCAAGGTGGAACACAGATACAACAGACATACAGACAAGACACCTTTTCACAGAATGAGTACAAAGCTCCTTTTACCACTCATTGCAGCAGCTCTGCAGGGCAGTGATTCACTGGCACAGCCCAGAACACCCATCCACCCCCGAGCTTCAGAGGTGAGACCCTCTGAGGTTCCATACCGGAGAATTATTTTAGGTAGTCCCATTATTCAGTTGCACTTCTGAGGAGCCACTTTCCTTACTCAATGGGAACATGGTGCTGCTTACACTTTGTTGAAAATGAATGGAAAATGGCCTCTTAGGAGTCATGCATTGCAACCCTGCACCGCGACTGATCTCAAGCATGTCTTGACTGACATGTACGTGGCCCAAATGGGTAAAATTTAACAGCAGTCTCCTTGTCCCAAATTAAATCAGACCATTTGGAGAGCAGTGCAAAAGTGGTAAGAAGAGTTCTGTGAATGTCAGGAAAGGTGGGTGATGCAGCCCCATTGATGAGCCTCGTGGGCAAATGCATGAAGGAAACAGAAACATGATATACCCACCCTTGACCATCTACACCATCCAGCCAGGACAGCAAAGCCAGGCTTTGCCCCTGGGTGGCTAAACCTGGCATATGGCCCTGCCAGACTCCCTTGGTGATGAAGAGCCCCCCGCCACAGAGCAGCAATGACACCAGAACAAGACATCACAAGACACAGATACATTCTCAGCACAGTCTTACATTCTCCAAAACTCGTGGAATTGATTTCTCTCTCTCTCTCACCCTTGCTCAGTCCAGTTGCAGGTGAAGGTGACATAGCTGTAACATTAATTTTACAGTTTTGCAAAGCTTAATGCGTCTGCTTTCTTGTTAGTTCATTTAATTAATTGTGACTTTATGGGCCATGTTAGGCTTGCATGCACAATTTGTTAAGGTTATAGCTACAATGGATTATGACATACTAAGTTTCACATCTCTGTTCCTGTGCACATGTAGATATAAAATACACACACATATGAATTTACACATTTTTGCACATGCATGCAGGTATATTTGAAAAACCTTTTTTCTCCTTAGAGGAAAAATTTCTGTGAGAACACCTTAAATATACTGTTCTATAAAAAACCTTTCAACTTCATGACATGAGTTAGTTTTCCAAATGGAAATATCTTTGCCTAATGTTAAAAGAAATTCTAAATACGTGGTGATGAACAATGAACACAGTGCTTAATTACAGATCATTTTAATCAAACTCTACTATGCAAACTTTAACATGTTATAAAAAATAAAAATCTGCCTAGTGTGACATCAATTTCAACATAAGATGGATTCAAGAATGATCAGTGTGAGTTTGCTTTAGTCACTGGCTCATTTGAGGCAGCAGTACTTTCAGTGACTCATAGCTTGGCAAAGCACAAAATGTTTAAGCCCCAGATTCAGCAAAGTATATAAGGATAAGTCTGAAACTAGGAGTGGACAGTCTCACTGAAGCTGATGGAGAGTTTCAGAGCTGAAAACTCCTGCAATTTACCCACAGATCTCATAAGGCTCCATATCTGCAAGAAATCCATTTCCTAAACTATCCCACTGCAGGAGAATTAAATTTTTTTTTTGTCTTTTCCCTTTAACCAGCCCTTTGTGGTGGCATAGAAAGCTTTTGAAAGATGGCTTCAGCAGGAGCTCTTGAAAAGATGCACAAGCTCACGTGAGTACCACGATCCCTTTCAGCAACACATTCTCCAAGGCCACATCTGCGTGCCCAAGAGTATCACTGCAACTGTTTGTCTACTATTATCATAATGAAAGGACACAACCCTACCAAAGGGCTTTTACTAAACATCATCTTTCAAATCAGTCTGATCAGAAGGTGGCTGCAATTTCAGGAGAGTATTCTTCTTTTCTATTTTAAGGGAAAATTATCTAATGTTTGTGTTATTGTGCAAATATTTTTAGTTCTATGTAACTGCTGATGAGCAAACATGCTAGGGTCAAGACTTGTTTGTATTGTTTTAATTAGATTTGGGGAGAGAAAAATTCTCCCAAACAAATTGTGTGCCTGAAAATAAAATTCAAATATTAATGATAACTTCGAATATTTTAAAAGCTTTAAAAATTTTCTATCGTGTTCTGCTTTACTTTTAATTAAATGCTTAAGCCCTTCAAAGGATTCATTAACACATCTGCAATTCAGATTAATTCATTTTGTCACTGCTGTTTTGACAGATGGCCATATGTAGGATACAGTATTTTGCAAAGCAATCAGGCCACATGAGAAAAATTTGACAACAGATTGTGTTAATCTTTAAGGAAGCTTAATAATACATTGAAAAGTAAAAAGTATATTATAAAATACATTTCAATAAAACAGTGTGAGGTTTCTGAATTGTGGTTCTCTGCTAAGCCACTCAATTGCTGTTTCTCTGATTGCTCTTCAAGTGTGTCATTCCTGGATCTTGGAACTGCTTCAGCTTTCAAACCTTAAGGGTTTGTCCTTCCCTCTGATTCATGTACACAACTCCCACAAGCAGCAATGAGTTACCCATAACGAGGAGCTCAGGCAGCTAAAGCTCAGCACCAGCAAAGAGTGCATTTGTTACCACCACCAAATGCTGTTTTCACATTCCCACAAAGCTGGCTATTCTCAAACATAATCCAGCAAAGACTGGTCACCCTGGGCCAGACTGCAGCACAGCATCTGAGCTCAGCCTTAGCCTTAAAGCATGCCTTTGGGTTTACAGCTTGAAAATAAGCTTCCTTGGACCCGAGCCCAAACACTCAGCACCTTGCAGGGCTGATCCCCTCACCCCAGGGAGCTCCACATGAAGGAACTTTAACTGCATTTGTGGAATGAAGTTGCAGTTCTAATCTGCTTCCCCTCAGCCAGTCCAGAAACAGTAATGGAGCCTTTCCTTGGCTTTGCATTATTAATTCTAGCTTAATTTTCATTCTTTTTTTTTTTCCTTCCCCTAAACAAGCAACGTCTGTGGCTCTCTCCCGCAGAATTGGAGCGCTTTCTGATATTAAGATGCTGTGGGTAAATCATAAAAACACATGCTTTTATCCAATTATGAGTTAACTGTTGCTTTTCAACCTAATTGTCCTCTACCAATGACTTCAGTGAGACAGGTCACACAAGGCAAATACAGTCTTTTTGAAGGAAATACTGATCCAAAGACAACTCAAGTAGAGCAGGAATGAATTTTAGAAATTCTGAAATATTAAAATGTTGCCTTTGCTTTCTGTGTCTACATTCTTATTATTAATGTAAGTAACAGTGGGATGCATTCCCAGAGAAAAACGCAGTAGGTATTCATTACAGATTCAGTACTTCTTAGAAATATCTTGGAGAAGAGAAATTCATATACTGAATAAAACCTTTTTACAATATTATTTTTAGATGGAAAAAAAATCTGTCTGGGCTGGAGCTAATGAATTCATCTTCTTGTGTCAACTGCACTTGAAAAATTGCACTGTGCTCTTTTTACGCTCAACAATTTCAAAAATGGGACAAAATAAAACACTTAAGATGATCTAACGCTCTAAAATTCTGTCCCTTTTAAATTCATCATGTACTACAACACAAAGGCTTGTTCCTGTTTTTCAGCCCACTTGTTGAGGATTCAAAACCCTGAAGAACATCCTGTAGAAGAACACCCTATAACCTTTTCTCAGGCTTTTTAAGGCCAGCAGTTAACAGAGGGCAAGCCGTGGCCTGAGTGGCAGAAGAGCTGTGCTGGGGCTCCTCAAGTGGTGGAGCCTTCTAGAACCCACCAAATTCCCTGCTGACTGGATGTGTCACCCACCCTCAGCCCTGGCACTAGGGTGACATCCTTCTGCTGTGCATAAGATTTTCACTTAGTTCTGCTCACACCTCCACCAGAAGACTGCAGAGAGAGTCACAGCCAGCACCCAAAGCTGTCACTGGAGATGACAGCCCCAAAGCCTGAGGGAATGGGTGCCCAAGTAAAGGAGAAAGAGAAGATATGACTGTTTCCCCACTAGGCAAAGGTGGCACCGGAGTCAAACCCAACTGCAGCTGGGTAAAAACATGAAGAACAGCACAAGAGGAGCTGACAGACAGAAGAGGAGTGCCCAGGGAGTGCTTCCTCCCACCACACACTCTGATGCTCAGTGTCAACAGAGCTCCCTACAGATAACCTCAGAGCCACGCTTGGGCAACACTGGGATTG
The DNA here is from genome assembly GCF_015832195.1 of Motacilla alba alba. Classification (NCBI taxonomy): domain Eukaryota; kingdom Metazoa; phylum Chordata; class Aves; order Passeriformes; family Motacillidae; genus Motacilla; species Motacilla alba. The sequence continues at coordinate 6,413,235 of NC_052027.1, read as the reverse complement.
AGTCTCAAAGGGGTGATCCAGGTTCATAAGAAAGGCAAAGAAACACAGGGCTTCACCCCAAGCCCACAGGGCAGCAGAGCCAGGTTTCTGCTGTGAGCCACAGACTCTGCTTATGAGAGTGGTGATAAATAAGGGAATGGTGAGGCAAGCAGGAGCTGACCACTGACCTCGAAGTAAAACCACCAGTCATGCTTTGGGATCAGACCACAAAAGTAGACAGAGCACATCCAACTCAATTTTTCATTTATCTTTCCTGCTTTTCTTCACATTTCATTACCCACAGCAAAGCCATGTCACTAGCTAAGAGTGCAGGTTAATCCCCAGGGAATGTGTTTCACTCCAGCTTAGAGTTGGAAATTCACAGGCTCTTGGACGCTTCTAATGGTTTAAAAGGAGATATGACCATATCACATTTCCACCATTCTCCAAAAAAACCCTATCTACGAAACCAAGAAATCTCAGAAAAACACCTTCCTGGAAGGGAACAGCAATGGGATGAAAAGATCAGAGAAAAGCACCGATGTTCAAACAGGTTTTATCTGGTAGAAGAGGCAAGAGACAAGGACTGAAGCAGGAGAAGGGGATCAGCCCCACTACAGAGATGCTGGACCATGGAAAGGTGAGCCAGGGAAGCTGAAGGGGTGTAGCAGATCCTAGTCTAGCAACAGGGCCAAGCAGTGAGGATTGTGGCAAAGGAAAAGATGGGGTGTGGGAAGCCAGCAGGTCAAGGGACTGTGAAAAGGCCTCTGGAAGGGCTCTGGTCCCAGCCAAGGACAAAACCTCTACAGGATAACTGCAGCCATCGAGGAAAGAGGGAGGATTTAGCACATGGTGTTGGAGGTGACACAGAAGGGTGACTGCCTGCCTGTGCACTTCAGGCTTTCTCCAGCTCAGTCTTGGGTCTTATCAGAAAAGACAGGCAGGAGTTAAGGCTGGTAAGCTGCTACTAATGACTAATTAGTATGAGTTAAACAGCTAATTAGAAACTAGCTTAGCAGCTGCAGGGGGTCAGAGGCAATGGCAGCACAGTGCCAGCAGGAAGGCCAGTGCCATGGGACACTTGTCCACCCAGGCAGGAGAAGGAGGAGCTCTGCCCACAGCTCAGCAGGGCTCAGCAGCTGCTGTCCCTCAGCTCTCGCCCCTTTTTCCTATTTCAGTGAGCTGCACATACAAGTTCTGTCACTGTACTCTGCAGATCAGCGTGACCTGGCCCGAGAGCCTGCAGGGTCAGTACACCCAACCCCTAGGAAAGGATGGGAAAGGAGGCAGAGCACAAAAGCAGAGACACCTACAAACTGCATTGCTGAGACATTCAATCCAAAGAGATGCATCTTCAGCCAAGAAACTGTGACTCATGATTTAATTTTCCCAGGATATAAGACTTCAAAGTGATTCATTTCATCAGTGAAAAAAAGTCCTACCATTTTTCATTCTGAGGTAAAGGTTAATTTCTTACTGGTTTTACCAATTTCCAGTTAGACAATAAAATCAAACAGCGGGTGATACCCTCAGAGCACTAAGACTTTGAAACTGCCTTTTCTCTAACTAAAGTAACTACTGCCTTTCAAAATGAACCTAACACTAACTCTTTAAGAAGCTTTTACAGATTTGATCATCTTCAGCAGTGCAATTAAAGCAAAGCCAATGTGTTTATTTTGTTTCCTGAGAAGAAAGTGATTGAAACCACATTTATAGTCTTGGAACAGAGTCAAAAACCTGCTGAATTATTAGCCAAGTGTGCAGATTATTAATTGCCATAAAAGCCACTTACAATATGCTTTTAATATCTGTATTGTTCAAGTGTCCACTCTGGTCAAAGTAAAATGGCTCAGCTGGATTTTCTCCTCCCCAGAGTGAGGCTGAAAAGCATCTGATATGAATTTCAGCAAACGAAATACTTCCCCTCCTTACTGAAATTCCTATGCATATCAGATAATGAGTCTTAACCTCAAAAAAGAGGTTAGGATCTGGATAACAAACTTGAAAATTCTCCTCCAGCCTAATTTAAAAGCACAGTAAAAACATAGGGGAAAAGATGGTCTTTAATTTTAAAGGGATTTTTCATATTAAGCTTTGGTCTAAGCGCCCTTTCCTAGAGATGATCTAAACCCAATCCTCGTGAGACAACAAACTGCAGCTCTACCAAGTGGATCTCACTGACAGACACCAAACCAACCAGCGGAAGCCCTACATTTCCAGCAGAAACCTAAAAGATTCATTTCTTTGCAAAGAAAATACACAGGGAGCAGCTGCCGGAGCCGTAGCCTTAGCAACTCCACCTGCTTCATACTCACGTCGGCTTTCATACATGCTCCTGGACTGGGCCCAGATTTTGAATGGATCTGGCTTTTTCTGCCCAGAAGTGTCCGGCTGGTCGGCGGCCGGCGCCTCCGGGGCGGCGTAGTCCGGCAGCACCTGGGTGCTGTGCGCGGGGGACGCGGTGTGCCCGCTGCGGTGGCTCGAGACGCTCTGCTGGGAACTGTTTTGGCTGTCTTTCCTTTCAAGTGGTTGCTGTAAGGAAGAGAGCGAGTGGAAAGGGAGAGAACAGACGGTTATTGGTCGCTGAGTGGGTGTTTTCCATCAATTTTTCTCCCTTCTTTGATCAGGCACTTCTGCATGCACAGAAGTAAATATATAAGTCAGAGTTTTGCTGCTACCCAGTTAATGCTGGGTACAGCTGAATTCCCCGGTGACAGATTCTGATAGGCAGAGTGACAGAAAGAGATACACAAAACAAAGTAATTCATCATTTAAAAAAAGAGCATTTTTCCATCTCACACATAAGACAGATCTAAATCTCATTATAGGTTACTAGTTTCACTGCACTTATTTTTTTCTGAATTAAGGCAGAAAATCTCAACAACCTTCTATTCAGATAACATTCGAGTCTAACTTGAGCCTGAAAGAAAATGGAAGAACTACCAGGTTTCCCTGTGAAAACTCAGACTGTCCCTCTGAAACAGATTCAAGCACAGCCCTTACTATGCAGTATCACTTTTTCTCGGCAGCTCTTGCAACTCTCCACATTACAAGTCTGTGGGCAATAGAGTACCCCTTTAACAGCTCTGCTCCCCAGAGCATCCAAGGGACTTCTGTAGACCTTTACAAATGTGAAAATGTCTATGTGAAGCTTGACATGTTTTAATTGAATATATTAAAACAGGAAAAAAATGCATCCACCTAAACCCAGGGCTTATTCCAAAGCAGTGTGTCAAGAGTTCTGACTGCTTACTATTTAGCTAAGCAAGGTGTATAGCTCTTAACTCAAATTCACAACTGTGTGCTCAAATGAAGCACAAGTCACATTTGCCAGGATTTGTACTCGTCAATATGCAGCAAAATCCTCAACAAGAGCTCCCCACACAGTGCAGCAAATGCTTTTTAATGCTCTTTTGAGATGAACCTTGGATTGCCACCAAGGCTGAGTGCAATCTCCCACCTGCTCTGGAACAGGGAACTGTGCTCCCAGGGCTGCTGTGACACAGAGGGTGGCCGGAAAAACAGCATCCCACAGGTTGTTTATCCAACATCCACTATTTCCCAGCTAAAAGGGGTCAGCTACAAACACCAATAAACCTCAGGCGGGAATCAAAGCCTCCTGCAGGCAGAGGGTATCTGAAAACACTGCAACAGAAATCTGTGCTTCCAGGTACTTCTCTCTAGGAGCCCAAGCTGGGGTAGGGAGAGAAGCCAGCAGCAGACACAGACTGGATCAGCATGGGGGGCTCACTGGCCGCAGATCAGGGCACCCCTTGGCTCACTCTGAGCATGAGACCCCAGGCAGCCAACGCTCCATCACAGAACAGCTGAATTAACTACAGAGGAGAAAGTAACCATACAAAGTGCCCTCTTTTAAAGTCTTAAAATACCCCAAAACCCCAGGTAAAATTATTGTGAGGTTGCACCTTCTTCAGGTTTACACTGAGAAAAAATCCTAGCTTCAACAGCCCAAATAATGTTGACCTTTCAGCCCTGCATTTGAGTTGTTGATCCACCACCAGCATCTTTTTAAAGGGTATCTCGATTTACTAGAATGTGAAATTGCCTTTGTCCTTTAAAGCAATTTTGAACAAAGCTTACCTGCTGTGATTACTCATCTGCAGACTTTCAAATACAAATATCTAAACCAATTTCCAACATTTTTAGCTTTTTAAGTGGTAAATGAAGCTAATTCACATGCAGCCCTTCAATTTTTAACAAAGCCATTTTAAAACAGCTATGCTGGGAATAATCAACTTAAAAAAAATACATCTCTCAGTCCAGCCATCTGGATTGGTTTGTTTGGCCAAACTACTAAAATGATTACAAGAATCCTGTGAAACTTCAGGCCAGTCTCATTGGAAATAGCTGGTTACAGAATGTGGTGGACAGGGACCAAAATGTAAAGCTTTATTCAGCCCTTAGGGAAATAATGAGAACTCTCTGAAAGCTTTCTGATTTAAAAAGAAATAAAGTTTGAACTTCAAAAAGTGCTCTCACTTTGTGATAGAAAAGGTTTACATTTTGAACAAACTGTGAATTCTGTTTTGTATTTGGATTGCAAATGGAATTGTCAGCATTTCTTAAGCAAAACTACCTCTAATTAAACTAGGCTAGCAATTGCAAAAATAGGTATTTTTCAAGAAATATGTGATAACCACTTTAGTGGGACTGGTGGTTTTCCATAAAATAACTCATTCAAAAAGCCTGAAACATCACCAGAGCAAGGGCAACATACCATGGTAATAAGGAATGTATGTAATTAAATTAATCCAAGACAACATTTATTGACTTTCATATCACCAGAGGAGGCCAAAAAGGTTTGGGGCCAAATTTCTTCGCACATGCTGGAGCAGCTTCAGCACATCATAGCCATGAGGAATTGCAGGGGTCTGACCATCCTGGTCCCTGCCATGAAGTTTGTGTCTTGGTAAACAAAAAGCAGAGCTTTCCCCAAGAGGGGGTGAGCTGACCAAATGCCAATGAAAGGATGGCTTGTCCATCTCCTGCCTTGTGCCCAGCTTCAGGACCAATCCTCCTGTGTCTGAATCCTACTGTCCAGCTTGCTCAGCTCATACACAGTTCCTTTCTGCTCAGGAAAGGAGCAGAGAAGCTCAGGGTCTGGCTGGCGACAGAGCAGGAGGTTCTGAGCTCACCCTGAGGTGCTGATCATGGTTTTCAAATCAGCTGAACTGCACTGACTTCTGCCAGGAGCTACAAAGAGCATGGCACACTGACCTACCTGAGCACCCCTGATTCTTGACTGATCTTCTCCAGAGCTGCTGATAAGCATCAGTGGCTCACCAGAAGGACCTTTATCAAAAGTGGCTAGAAATCAAGGCTATGGTGACTACCTCAAGTTAATTCAGGCAGACTGTACACTTAAATACAGGTGATTGGATAAAATACTGATTTTGTTTCACAGCCATGACACAAAATAAACACACGGGAAGCTGGAGCTTCTCATGCCTTACCCAAGCCCCGAGACTCTAAATGAAGAGGGTTGTATAAAGTCTTGTACAGACTCACTGTGGAACCAACTGCTCTTCCTGGCAAAATCAGGACATTGGCAGAGCCCCTGGTGCTGCTTATGCACCCAAAAAATGTGGTAAATCTCTTGTCCGGGACTAGCTGTGCACAGGAATTGCATTTTTGGTCACAAGTCAGCTATGCTGACAATGCACTTATTTAAATCCAAAAGAAAAACATCAGATTTTTTGAAGAGCTTAGCATTTTATCCTCCCTGAAGTGATCCCATCTTCTGATGATCTAGCTGCAGATTTTGTGCTGTAGAGCTTTTTGGAGAAGCTGGTCCTGGCAGTGACAGCAAACTGAGCTGGAAGTGGGAATCTTTGCCCCCTTGTGGAGTATTTTGATGCAAGCAACAAGGAAAAAAAAAAGAAAAAAAGAAGTTTGTGCTCATCCATGTTATACCAGGATAATTTCAGGGGAAAATGCTATACTAGGGAATTTTCACGCTTAAAATATTTATCTCTAGATGTTCAATATAAAATATTATCCATTTTCATACAAACAATAATCCTTAGGAAATTAAAAGAATAAAGGAGCAGCACAGAGAGCTGCTGGGAGCATGTCCTTAGTGAGGAGAAAGGGAATAAAGAACTTGGACATGTCCAGTCCCATGTATAGCTGGAAAGGGTTTTTTTTTACTAATTTAGCTTTTTCACCAAGGTTGAAAAACTCTCCTTAAAATCCGAGAAAAGCAAAGTCTGTCAGAAGATACAAACAGACTGACAAATACAGCCCAGCAAAACTGAGCTGAAGGCAAGAAAACTTCCCAGGCTGTGTCACAGCTCCAGCACCAACAAACCTCTCCACAGCTTTCACATCTCAACACAGCCAGGAGGTACCAACAGCCTGAAACTGGGCTTTGGGCAATGCAGGACTGGAGGCTGAGAACAGAAAATAGGATTTGTTTAAGGAATACCAGCCACTGGCAGTAAGTGGGGAATGTGTCTGGGCTTTGGGAAAGGAATAAGAGAGGGTTCATCTCCTGAGCAGAGCAGAAGATGGACACCTGAGTCGTGACTTCCCTGATGCAGCAGAAGAAACAAAAAACAAGCACAAGCTAAGATCAAAGCCAACTGCTCCCAGCTCGATGTGTGCTGTCCTCTAACTGCAGCTTGTTTATTGTACAAGGAATGCTGGAAAAGGGAAGTGTTGAGCAAAGGGCACAGGGGCAATGGGCAGCATGTCCCCCCAAGCCCCACAGCTGTGCTGTGCTGGGGACAGCCCCTGGCTGACAATCAGCAGCTCTGATGGCAGCTCCTGTGCTCACCCCATCACTGCCAGCACAGCAGCAAACTGGGAGTCCCTGGGATTGAGGGCATCCCCGGGAAACACACAGGCACAGTTCAGAGAGGGGATCCCAGACACCGACCGTGCCAGCAGGGCAGGACTGGCTCCTGCCTGTCATGAGTGGGAATCCTCATGGCCAGGAAGGTCAGGCTGGACTCTCCGCTCCCTGCAGCAGCCCTTCAACAAACCAAGGACAGACAGTGTTAGACACCACCTCTTCTCTGCCTCTGACTGTCACCTTGACCACACGAGCTCTGGGGTTGGTGTAAATCCATCCTGGAGATGCCTCGAGGCACTTTGCCCCAGGTTTCCACACTCAGTCCCTGCATGTCAGCGATGCCTGGGGAGGAAGGAGCGGTTGTGCCCCGCTGGCTCTGCTCTCTGAGGAGCAGCTACCCACTGAAGCTGCTGCACGATGCTGCAGTGAGTAAAACATCACTGCTAATTGCGCTGGTGATGACCCCCTGTGCAGCCAGGGGAACAGGAGGCTCTGCTTTTTGGGAATCCTGCACTTTAGAGGCAACAGCACCACCTAGGACCGTAGGAAAAATCACTGAAGGAACCCTGAAAAGGCTTGGGAGAGGCGCGCGAAGGAATGCCAGCTTTCCCCAGGCTGACAGGCTCCTCAGAGCAAACAGTAGAGAGAAATCTGCTGTCGCACAGCTACACCTGTTTGTAAGCAGCCTCTTTGTTCACCAAGGCTAGATTATCCTGCCATGGATTTACATGCTGCTCAGATTTTCACTGTGCACAGCTGTCAGCCAGAGAGGTGCCTGACACAGCAGGATCCCACTGTGCGTGTGGCACAGTGGGAGCATCCACGCTTTGGGAAGACCGAGGCTGATGGATTAGGGCTGCTTTAACGACAGAAGTCATAGCCCAGATCGCGTGCAGCCAGTCCTGCTCTGACCGGGGGAGAAAGTGGAGGCAGGGAACAGAAACGTGCCAGACACGTCTGTGTTTTACACACTCGCTTCTGGCTCAGCGAGGGCTGAAGCAGCCCCCGCGTGTGACAGCGGCGCGCGGGCAGGGGCTGACAGCGCTGTGGTTCGCGAGGAGCACACCCCGCGCTTCTGCCTCCCAACATTAATGTGAGCTGACAATGGAAGAGGCCTGGGCTCACATGACTTTAATCAGAGCTGCCCTAAGCCATCAGAATCACATTAATTATTTCAGGGCTTTCTTTTTGGATGAGCAGAGATCTCGTATTAAAAGCAAGAGCCTTCTGCTCAGACGCCTCCTAAACCTCTTGCCCAGGTTTGCAGCGAGGTGGGCTGTGCCCAGCTGCAGGTTTTGGCACCAACAGGGACTGTTGGTGAAGTTTCACACCATCTTACAGCACAGCAAATACCTCACTTACTTTGCTTCCCCAAAGCTCCTGGCAGAGAATTTTGTCTCTCCCCCACTCTCAACAGATAACTGCAAACTTTCAGGCTTTAGGTATTGCATTATCTTTAAAAATAAAACATTGGTTTTTTGTTGCATACAAATAGCACATTGATTTCTTCCATAATATCATTCATGGAGCTTTAACGATACTTGAGATCACAGCTTCCGTGCTGCTAGCTGAGATGCTAACATGTTTCCAGGTAACAGCTTTACATGGAAATACATTCGGGGGGACAAGAAAATATTGTTCTGTTGTTGCTTTTCTAAAAGATGAGGAATCTTACACCTGCAGGACAATCCTGCTCAGTATGGAAATGCCTCCAGAGCAGCTGGAGCACTCGGACAGCTGGCTGTATTCCCTGGGAACTGTAATCATGCTGTGTTCATGCTTTGTCTCTCCCAACAAGGTACATGCTTTCCCATTCTGTTAATAATTCAGCCAAAGGTTCTCAAGAAAACTCATTGAATTAATGGAAAAGGTTGGTGCCTATGAGCACCCGACAGGAATTGGTATCTAGCAAGAAGGTGGAGCCTCTCATCTTTCCAAAAGGAAACAATAGCTTTTTTTTTTTTTGGTAAGTTAAATGATAGAGAAGCTCATTTGTCAGGGAAGCGGGTTCGTAAACCTGAGGCTTTATTTGCAAACAAGTCCCCCTTCCGTACTGCATCCCCTTCTCATCTTCCCATGCAGCAGGAGCCGTGCAAGGTAATCATGGTTGCAACAGAAAGACAACTTAAAACAATCGAGACCCAGAAAGCAAACAAGCCAAACTCATGCTTTTTTCCCTTCAAAGCAGACAAACAGACAGAAATAGTAGCTGAAAAGTGCTTACCGACTTTGGGCTCTTCTTTGGGACCGGCAGTCCTGAAAAATGGCAGCAAGGGAAAAATAAACATTAGCATCGAGCGTTACCTTCCCTTAAAGAAAAAAATCCCTAGGTGTATCATCCGAAGGTAGCCATCTGCAGAGTTATGTCAGCTCTCGCTCTGGCATCGGAGTTAGCAGTCTGTTCATATCGAATCACAGCCCGGCGAGAGGCAGAGCGAGCGAGAGCCGGGGAAGGCAGGGGGGGAGAGCTCTCTCTGCATTAGCTATGCTGACTTGTGCTGCAGAGCCGGGAGGCTGCGAGAGAAACCCACAGCCCTCAGCGGCTGCCCAAACCCAGCGCCTGCCTGGGCAGAATCTCAAATGCTCCCCTGGATTACAGGAGGGTTTAGCTCACAATTAAGCCGGGGCTCTTTGCTCTTGACGCGATCGGCTCGGCGATTCTGATCGGACCAATCGCAGCGGCGCAGGGGAAACAGGTTGATTTTTTAAAAAAAGTATTTCTCTAGGAATTGATTTTTTTGAACGGAAAATGCGCGTTGGGTTTGAGCTGAGAGGCGTGGGCTGGGCAAAGGAAAACAAAAGCATGAGGAAGAATATGCTTTTCTCCCTGCAGTTATGAATGTCACTGGAAAAACACAGGTTTTCCTTCCTGTCCATCCTAAGTGGAAACCTTTGAGATTTTATCTGTTAGGTACAATGTCAGAGAGCTGTGGCTTGAGAACAGCACTACCAGTGCCCTGACCCCTGGGAGGGATGCTAGGGAGCTTGGAGAAGCAGGGCTTACACAGATTGCAGGTGATGTAAAGGAACAAACACCGGGAGGGCACCAGGGAAGGTTTTTTCAAGGATAATTTTGCATTTTGAAGCAGCCTCTTACTCAGTCTGTGATGAGCAAGAGAACTCAAGTGATATTTCAATCAGCTACTTGTGCATAGAGCCTAGTTGCCAGCAGCAAAGAAGACACTTGTCTGGGGATTTACCTACAATGCAGGAAAAGCTCTTTCTTGGGGTCAAGACCTCCCTTTTCCCCCTGCTGTTGGAAGAGAGAAGAAATCCCCCGTATTTTTTTTTCTCTGTGTGACACTCCAGAAACAAACATAAACCAAAACACAGATTATGCTCCACATTAAGTGCTCAGTAATTCAGATGTTTGAAATCTGCTTTTGTCTTTAGGATGTGATTTATGTGGCATTTATGCTGCATTACGTTTTCTACTTTATGCATTTTGTTTATTCTAAACCCCATGCCCTCATATAACTTTTACACAGAGAATAAATCAAGCAGTGCGAGTGAATTACAAATCTGTCTAGGAAGATGCTTATTTTAAGGTAATTTGGGAGATGTTAGCACTGAATAGGGAAGATCCACAATTAAAAATGGTAATCAGAGCTCACTTTGCTGCTACTCTCAGACTGGGATGCATACTGTAAGGAGTATTTTAAATGAAATATTTTCAAGCTTTTGAGGAATATCTGTGCTCTGCATGTCACTCTGATGCATTCCCAGCCAATAGCTGATACTCCTCCAGGCACTGATTGATTGAGGGACAATGAAACATCAAACTGTTTGAACTAAACAATCGAGACTGCAGCTTCATTTCTGCTGATGGGGACTGTGTTTGTATAATACCCTTAAAGAGGAAAACACTTCATAACGTTCGTGGCAAATCACATTTTTAACAGGCATCATTTATCACAGAGATAAACACACAGATAGAGATTCTCCTCTCTCTCTCCCTCATTCCACATGCATGCACACAGGTTTACTCTTCCTTTCCAAGAGATGATCTTTCCTATTAAATCAATACATGGAACACATCCCCATGCACACACACACCCTTAACAGACCAGCATGAGATAGAAAAGATTTAACAACATTTGAAATCTTCCCTCCAAAAAATAAAGTGGAAATGCAGGTGAACTGCTGGGTCAAATTGTGTCAGAATTCAGTCTATTGTATCACCAGCATTAAATGTTGAAATTTAGTAAGTATGAACTACTGAACAAACCTTTCCTTTAAAGTTTGTCATTAATGTCAGCTGTTCAACCCCAAAGAGATGGAAAACAGTTGAAAAATAAAGGAAAACACATCAAGGCTATTGTTTGGTGGGTCCTTCAGAGGCCAATGAATCTTACAGCGTCGCTGCTCTGTGCCAGACTTTGCTGCAGAGCAAGCAATAATTTACTTCTTACCAAAATAAGTGACTGCAGAACATGTTAACAAATGTTGTAGTTTTTCATGGGACAAGCTTATAGTCAGGGGAATAACCTGCCTGTACATTTTCCTGTGAAAATATTATTTATTCATCTAATTAAGGTCTCATTTTAGAACTCCAGTTCCTGGCACAGCAGGCCAAATGAGTAAATGATAGGTGTAATGGGGAGCTTTCACGCTCAGATGATGGAATGGATACAGTATTTAACAGTGATGAACATGAAGTGCTTGAATAACCCCCAGATCCTGGGAGCTCCACCAGCAAGGAAATGCTGAGCTTTTCCAAAAAGCTCTGGTGAAAACATTTCCCAAGCCTGTGAATTTGAGATAGTGACAACTGTGAATTACAACACCGACCTTAGGATTCCATTAACATGGAATTCCATCACTGCCACGCCATGCCTTGCTTGGAAGCTCACCCTCCTGGCTGCCCCATTCTCTCCTGAAGCCTCACTGCAACTTTTTCAGAGGTAAATGGGCCAAGCATAGACTGAACACCCCATCAGCATCTTTTTGGCATTACCCAGCTTTTTGGTGGTTCTATAAATGGCTTCCCATCCCTGGCTAGGAGAAGCCAGAACAGTGATAGTTTATACTGACATTGCAATATAATTTCCCTGTGATTTGATACCTAAAGGCGTCTCTCACTAGTTCCTGAAATGCATTTTCTAATTTTGGGGGGTTTTGGAGATACAGATTAGAGAAGATGGAAGAGTCAAGCAATCACACAGGGCTGTTGTCACCACAGAGTTAACAATGTTTTAAAACAAATGAGCACATCTGGTAAACAATGTCAATATGACCTAAAACCCCTTGAATGGGCTCATTGTAGCTACTTACTAAATGTGCCTAGAATTAAATTAATTAGAAAACACAAATTACTTCCCTCTAAATAACAATGTAATAAAGCAACTGCTTAATGAAAAATATCAGTGATCAGTGAGCAATCCACAAGAACAAAAAAAGGGATTGTAATCAAACTAAATTCACAGACCCATGAGCAAAGCAAGAAAGACTTCATACAAGGTTAGTCAAAAATGAGTCAGATGCAGGGATCTAAATTAAACTAATTATCACAGAGATTATTACATTTATCTTAACAAAACCCTCTCTCTTTTCTCCCCAGTACTCCCTAAAGCTCTGTGTACAGCTGGCTGCATCCATCTGCTCAACTACATTTTGTAACATAGGGGAAAAAATGCAAATCATTAAGCAAGTTTTGTAGCATGACTTCAGCACTCTTAATGCCATTACCCATGAGGAGCTGTACTTCTGTTGCATGACACTGTGTTATGCTGTGAATGATGTGACCCAGAAATTAAATTCATCATTCGGCTTATTTCATATTATTTGTGTTAACTGTGCAGTCTTGAGTGGTAAAACTTTTGGGAAGCTGTAAGGTTGTTAACTCTATCTACGATGAGTTCATGGAAGAACACATGGGACAAAACTTGACCTCTAGCGCTGCTTTTTCTAACATGCAGTTTTTAAAGGGACATTTTTTTCCTCAATTCCTTTGTCTTTATACGGCCTAAGTAACACAGGAAGAACAAAAAACATGGCAAACTCTGCTTTGCTGAGCATACACAGAATGCAATGTGTGACCACAAACACACACCACAGCCTGGGCCTGCTTCTGGTGAGAGCTCAGAAGGCCACAAACAGCCTAAAATTACCTAAATGGACACCAGACACAACATGCCCTGTTCCACAGCCTCGTGTTTCAGAGATTGTGGGTCAAAATTATCTAAAGTTGAATGCTAAGAAAGACTTACTTCTATGCACTACAGGAGACATGCAGTCAGCCCATCCCAACAGCTCAGACATGTGGAGGCCAGCTGCTGTGAATACTTCACTTTTCACCACACACACACACACACAAATTATATATTTCAATGGGATTTCAGCTGAAGCTGGAACAATTCAGTAGTTTGCACAACCCACCCAGAGGACAAAGGCTCCTGGAATTGCTAAGAGCTAGTCTGGAGGCCCTACTATCATCTTATGGATGGCCTACAATGTCTGCATATTGCTCAACATTTTTCATTTTTGGGGCAGTTTTGCACATAAAAGAGAAGAACAGCTGTTTCTAGATCTTCATTTCTCAGAGTTCCTTAACTCATCCAACACCTTGGATGGTCATTGTGGACCATCTATATCCAAGAGCAAAACAAGCCATAGGTGAGTCTAAGAGGAAAGGTCACCCATGAGGTTTTGCCCTTATGTCACCTGCAGCCCAGAAAGCACCAGTGCTGAAAATTAATTGGAGATGAAGGAAAACACAAGAAAATAAAGATTTTGGACTGTGTCCCAAGGTTAACATTTACAGAGAAAATGTTCCTGCCTGGGAAAAAAAAAATAAAACCTTCAAGCTTTCTAAATAGCACTTACACCGTGCTGAATAAAAACCAAAGGCTGTATCAAAGAAAACAGACACTTCGAAAGATGAGGTTTAGGTAAAGTACTGGAGTCAGGGGGTGCACAACCATATACCTGGCATTGAACATTGATCTGTGTGCAAAACAAGGAACTTTAAATAATTAACGCTAATGGCCATTAGTACTGCTGGGGAGGGGCAGGGGACAGGAGATTGGTGGTGACAAAGCAATGCCCTTGATTCCCTATGATCCATTGCCAAAGAACTTCTAATAAAGGACAAACACTGTGTAAAAGAGTAGATGGAAGTTCATCTTTTCCAGGCCAGAACAATCCGCAGCAAGAGAGGCAAGTGTGTGCAAGCATAAGGAGAAGAAAAGATCAAGAAGAAATCCCCTACCTGTCCCTGCCAAACTTTTCTGCTCGTCATTGCGATTTGCATAACAAAAATGACACTGCACTAGCAGAAAAAAATTAGCTATGCAATATAAGCTTTAAGCAAGAAAATAATTTACACTGCAGTAATATAGCCCGGCCATAAATCAAGTTTGGTAACTACCAAATGCAGTGAAAAATGCTACATTTCTAATGCTAATGTTCAATGCTAATGCCAAGAAAGCAATGTTTTGAAGAGATCATCCTGGGCATTATTAACCCACTGTCACTGACGAAAAGCATAATGAGGCATAGAACATTATTGCCATTAAGAAGAATTTCAGTTCTAGATGCTCTAAAGATGCTAAATTTTATTAGCCTCAAATACTCATTTTTGGTTGGGATGTTGAACAATTCCCTGCCATTAAAGTCTCAGTCATATTTTCAGCATCTCAAATGAGAATTGATTTTAGAAGCAATAAAAAAAGATACAGGCTAATAAAATGCTATTTAATTACTATGAAAATATAAATTTAACTATGCAGTAATATATATATATAGATATATATATATATATATATATAAGATAATTCCAAGACAGTAAGGTAATAAAGAGATTGAGAATTAGTGTGACAATTACCCATCTAGCCTATGGTTGAAAGCATGTCAGCAGTTCTTGTATTTTTATTTTGAAGCTCATTAAATGAAGTGCTTACCATAAAGCTCAAGCTGTCAGACTCATATGCTTCGATGAAAACCTTTGTTGATATTTAAACAAATATGTACATAGACATTAAATTTCTGAAATTTCACAAATTTCAGAGGCTAAACACTAGAATTGGGAAGTAATTACAGACCCCCACATTCTTCTTACATAGAGAAGGGGCTGTGTACACACAGTATTATGCATCTATTTTTCATATACATAAGTATATATGTGGTTATCCATGAGGGTGACTTTTCTTTTCCAGAAGCCCACAAAATCTATCACTTAGAAGGTTTATTTCTGGAAATCCTCGCACAATTTTTGGGGCATGCTGCAGTTCTGAAGGTGCCCAGTCCCACGGCTCCTGTCCCCAGCTGCCATGACCATGGAGATGCCAAAGGGCAGCAGCACCTCCAGCCTAACACCACTGCCACTCCAATCTCAGGACAAAGGACACTGGGGAGGAGAAAGCATCTTTTGCTACAGTCACATCTGTATTTATCCTGCTCAGTGAGAGTGTTTGTCTTCAGACTTACCACAGCACTGCTACAAGGTGTAAATCCATGCGCTCAAACTGGGTGGCTTATGGCAGATTCTTGTGTCTCATATCTGGAGAGCAGCCTGTACAGAGGCTCTTGGCATTAGTTGGATGCTGCTATTAATATGTAACATCCCTTAATAATAAGCTAGCATTTACAGAATGCTCAGGCAGATTCAGACCAGGGAGTGCACATACACATGGCATGCTAAAAAGCTCTACTAGAGGACAATGGTTTTAAGGATGCTTTCACAAAACATCACTTTATTAGTCTGAAAATAGTTTTCTATTAAAATAGAATCAGTGAGATTCTATTAATAGAATCAAATAGATCAGTGACTTGATATACTTTCAAGGATGTAACCTGTACATCTCAGAAACTAATCCAGAAGGATGGAAAGAAAACTTCTGAGGACTGATATCTACCTGCACATCCCTACCAACTTCACCTTCATGTGCCCCCAGCCACAGGGTCCTGACCTGTCCCAGCATCCTCAGCCAGCTGTGTCACCTCCTCTACCAAGTCTCTCTGGCCCACAAGCCCGGCCAAATTCTCAAGCCCAACTTATGATGCACTGCAGGTCTTCTGGCACAAAAGGCACAGCTTAGCTGACTCTTAAAGCTGGTATAACCTAATTACTATCACCATCACAAGAATAAATCTACCTGACCGAGGCAAAAAAAAACCCCATTAAAATAAATAAACATAAAATCCCAATGTAGAATGGGAAAAACATTTAAATTCAGAATGGAGAGACTTAGAGACATGCAAACAGATATTTAAAAGCAATCCATTTCAGAACAAAACCATTGACTACTCCATTACAAAGTCATCCTTCTTCCTCAGTTTTGCCCACCTGCTATTGCTTTTAACGACTCTCCAAATGTATTTAATTACAGTGATAAACAGAGACCTTTCTTGGATTTCTGACACCTCATTACTTCTGTTATGGCTGGTTATTATAATGTCAAATCAAGGCAGCAGCTACTGCACCTACCTGCAGTGTGGCTGATAAAAACTCATTATTTACCTGCACACCAAAATGCCACCCAGGCAGTACGTAAGGGTAGGAGGAAAAGCTGAGTGGAAAAGAGCTCCTTGCTGCACACCTCCAAGTCTGTTCCACTTCCTGCCGTGCAAATCCTGATGAAGATGTGGGAGGCACATCTCCAGCTAAATCTGCCTTATCTAATGCACAGTATTAGGTTCTGCTGTGCCACCTTGTGTTACATCACATCACATTTGATATAAAACAAAACCGTGTGGGTTTGAGTTGCTCCACTTACTGGTGTAGCATTTAGTACCAAAACCCAATCAACATAAGGTGAAAAAAAAAAGGCACAAACTTTCAAAACCTCAAGCTAAGGAGGAAAAAAACCCCTTTAGAATGAGTTTCAGAGCTCTCATCTTTCATTTGATAAGCAACCTCTTGTTTTATTCTCATCTCAGAGCCTACTGCTTTCTGCAAGACAGGATGGTTCTGGCAATAAAATATCCTGATGAGGAGATTTCAGCCATGTTTTTTTCTTCCAGCATTCAGAAAATGCTTTGATTTTCTTACTGATGCTAAAGCAGATCCAGATTCCCTGCCACAGAAAGGCAGCCATGCATGTAACGTGCACACCACCACCATTGTGCTGTCAGCACGCAGGACTACACAAAACTGACATCATTTCCCTATTCCAAACATGTTAATTGTTCATCTCCTTAGTAATTAAAGCACAGGTTTCCTCCTGGCCTTAAAGCACACTCCATGAAATAGCAAAAAACCTCAGAAGATTATATCAACCCTTGAAATAAAAGCAAAATATGTAACAAAATGCCAAATAATGAATCAGCAACTGCTCTATCCTATTTTACACTTCCAAGCAGCTCTGGAGCTCAGATGACACATATATCTGGGGGACACAAGCTATAGCATAGATAGGCCATGCTGCCACAAAAATGCAGGCTAGCTCATGTAAAGCTGATGCTGACCCAAAAAGCAGATTTCACAGGCATCTCTTCATTTGCTTACTCATTTCTAGGAGAGAATCAGTGCAAATGGAGTTAATGAAGGGTAGCTGAGGGGAAAACACTTGGGCCTAGAATGCCTAGCAGATTAGTGTCAGCAATTCACATGTATCACACCAGCAATAGCTGGAAATTCTGCAGGCAATTAAAATGTTCATACCCCAGCAATGCTGAGTCTCCTTCATTGTCAGAACTGTCCTATTATAAAGCTGCTTGTTTTGGAATCAAGTGTTCGTAGGACAGTGTGCTTTGTTTGGAGTTCCTTGGCCTCCCACGGCTTAGGAAAGGCAGTTGAATATGAATACTAAAGCTTGAAATTAAAAAAAAAATAAATTAAACCCCCCAACTTTAATATGGTATTTTCATATCTGAAATTTTGGGAGCTTAAGGTAGGGTTTTTGCACATGTGGGCTTTTTGATATTTGGGTTTGTCAATCACTATTTCAACTGCATGCCTTGTACTGAAAAACTCCAGCAGGATCTGGCAATGTTAATTCATTAGTTCCTGCAAATGCATTATTTATATGAATGTTAGGAACATACATTAAACTATTTGGTGTCTGAGCAAGCTACCAACAATTACCCTTAGTGGCTGCAGGATCTCTAGGGGAGAAAAATCTGGGTGAAACCCTGCTGCCTCCTGGAGTCTAACGGGAGCTTTGCCATGGACTCCAGCATCACCAAAAAACCTCCCCCTTTGTGTTTTTGGTCAGCAAAGTCATCCCAAACCTCACAAATTCAGATCATCAAAAACAAACGACTAATGTCACCAAGATTAACACCTAGAAAGCACTTTGAAGGAGAAAAAACACCACGTAATCCCAACATACTACATTATTTATCAGGCGACCTGATTTTAAATGTTAAGTTCGGCTTATTTTTATCACAAAGAGAAAACAAGTTTCTGCTTGCTCGCTTTACAAAACCAATTACAGAGATCAGTGTATGGTGCTGCATAACAATACACAGCATTGTCCCAAAAAGGCGTATCTAACACTCCTGAGCTGCTGCAGGAAAATTAACTCACACACTGGATTGAAACACATGCACATTAGCAATTCTAATGAGGGGTATGAACTTCAAACTTCTTACTAAAAATACCTAAACTTATAACATTTCCTTTATTTCATCTTTTCCTGACTTCAACTGATTTTCCTATCTGCTCCTTGATACACTAGTGCCTAATCAGAATAAGGCTGAGAGAGAATAGCAAATGTTACATCAAATTTGCTTTAAATATTTTTAAAAAATCTCAACAGCTTAGAATATAATTCCAGTCAACAGAGAGAAGAGAATAACAAAGAGTGACTTGGTGGTTTGGAAGAAAAAAACTCAGCTGCTCCCAACTAAAGGTTTTGTCCTTCCCTGCACCTAAATTTTAACAATGCCTTTTTACTAGCATTGTGTGTTTTCAGAAAATGGCAAAAAGGCACAATGCAAAACTTTTAAAAACATCTCATTTCTAACACAGTTTGTAAACCAGCTTCACTACTCTGAGTGCCTTCTTGCCAGGCAAAGCTCTTTAAAAGAATCAGTAACAAAAATACACAAGAGGAAACAATTGAAGACAGATTTTAAAATGCCATACATTATTCCAAGTTTGACCAGGATATCCATAACTCTGGAATTATGAAGTAATGACCCTGGAATACAAAGTACTGAACTTGAAAAATAAATCTTGGCCTTACACATGGACATATGCCATACTGCAATTCTGATTTCCTAAATCAATCCTAAATAAACCCCAGTGATGGGTGCCTATGAGCCTAGATGGTATTATTTGTACTACAATATCAGGTATTTTTCAGCATACAGCTCAAAACGACCTCTACTGAGTGACAAATTGAAAGATTCAACAAACAGGTTTGGTGGAAGATACCTGAGTGGAGGGTACTGGGAGCTTTGGTAGCTGGTGGTGATGGAAGAAGGTAAGGCAAGGCAAAACCAGAGGTGATTTGAAAAGGGATTTTTAAATAGTTTAGAAGTCACCTAAGCACACCAGAGGGCAGAAAGGAATTAGATCTGTCCCTGTGCTGGGGGTCCAGGGAAGGAGCTGCCACAAGAAAACCAGCCATGAGGGTGGCAATGAACGATGCCTGGCAGCAGCAGCTCTGTGCTCAGCCAGATCGGTCCAGGGAGCTCCTGGTTAAAAACTCAGCACAAAGACCTCAGTATAAAGCTCTGCTCCCTCTGTACTGGGGCTGAAAACACTGCTGGACATTGTGAACTTTTCTTCCCATTCCACAAGTTTGGCACTGGCAAACGTGCTCTGTGGGAACTATCAGATGACTCCCAGGTTGTGATTTCTGTCCCAAATGCAGTTTGGACTCACTCTCTCTCTAATTCAGCAGCTGCTAAGACAGTTTGAAACTTTCTGGCAGCTCCATGCTTTAGTGGCATGACTTTCAACTCACTCTTCACTGCAAGCCTAAAGGGTAAACAGAAGTGAGTGGCTTGTTGAAAAGAGTTCAAGTTTGCACTGAATAGCTGATTGCAGCTCTAATTATACCATGGTTTTACATCATTAGGGATAGCAAATGAAAAGGAGCTCTAATTCCACCACTTCTTTTTTTTTTTTTTTTTTTTCCTCTTACCACTCACAGTTCCAGCTAAAGAAAGGAACAGTAAACTTCATTTCCAGGTGGGAATTCCAGCAAGGGAAGGTCCATGTAGCTAAAACTCGATAAATTTGTAAGTTTCTTCCACTGTTGTGAATTTTTGTTGTAGTTACATGTGTCAAAAGGAACTTCTTAAACCTACTGACTTGAGGACCAAGTGAGCAAGACTGTTGGAACAGACCTCTCCCCATTTCCACCAACCTCACTGCTTCCCACAAGCACCTTTCATTCCATTGAACCATAAACAGGGAATTTACCATGGACTTTTACATGGAGTTAAGACTCAGGTAGCCACTGATGGGCATTTAGACAAGTAGATGTTGCATTGATTCTTCTTCCCATAAAGGACATTTAGTTTTGACACTCTTGTGCATATCTATAAAACTATTTAGCATATATATATTTTTTAATATTTAATATATTTTTTGTCAGAAGATGTGTTTCCATTCCCCAGTTTAACGTGAGTTTGGCACTAGGGAATGCAATTAGAAATGGCACGGATTTGCACATGACATGTGAGTGACATTTCACCTGCGTGCCTTTACTTTGATCTGGACCAAAGTGGGAACACATCTTCCAGAGGATTATGTAGATCAGGCTAAGGTTTATGCTATTTTTGACCTTCCAGTGAATAAAGATGCAACTAAGCACTAACTGTGAGAGCTCTGAAGGTAAATTGTCTGTTCAAACCTGCATGAACACTGCTCAGTGTAATTCTTGGAACTGAATACAAACTAAACACATATACTTTGATTAACCTGAAGACTGACCTAAAAAAAGAGGAAACAAAGGAAAAAAAAATCTTCTTTAATCAGAGGCAATTCACAAAATATAAAATAAACGAAAGTTTTCACTGAAACAAATATTAGATCTTAGTGATTCCAAAAAATACAGCACAGTAGTTTTGTAGAATAACTTGTTCTGACACAGCCCCCTACCTGTCCCAACACAGGCACAACTTCCAGAATAAAAGTCCCTTGGGAAGCAGGGAAATTATTGTGACAAAATGTTTCCTGTATTATGAATAGAGTCTGTGCAGAATGGAGAGGTATTTGAGAATTGCTTATTTCAGTTGATTACAATGCATAGGCAAAGCTTCAATGACTAATGGATTTCAAGTAGCAAATAATATTACTTTGTTTCTTCACTTTAATTTTTTTTTTTAGAAAGTACTTTATGCACTCGGTAGGTACAAGGTTAAAAGAACCTTTTCAGCTGCAAACATTCAAAATAAACTTGTACCTTTTGCAGTGGCATTAACAATAATTCTTTAAAATAACCAAGGTATGTAATCACAATTTCCAGTGCAGAGACAAAAACACATGCTTAATTCTGCATTTTGTAGCAGCAGCACTGGTTTACTTTCAGGTGCAGAGCTCTCAAATGGTCCTGCTGGGTTATCAAGCATCTCCTCTGCTCTTGCAGGCACCACGTCCTGTCCCCTTCAAACGTGCTCAGCTTCACCTTCAGGCAGTAAAGCCTTCATGCCTCCTCCAGTTTGACTTACAGGCTCTAATGGCTTGGCACCCCCTTCTCATTTCCAGTTTAAATTACTCACAGCCAAACAACACACAGTTGTTCAGCCAAATCCTTCATTTAAGTGCCTTCTATCTCTGCTGCCTAATAGAGACAATAATTATTTTGTCCCCTCTGTCCCTTCATTTTGCTAAGCAAAAGCAGCTTTGCCAGTCAGCCCAATCAACCCTCTGCACCCTGGTGGGGATGGGGCTGAACTCTTTCTGAACCCCTCATATCAGGGGTTTAGAGTTTTATCCAGTTTTATCCACATATAGGTGAAAGAGGAAAACAACAGCAGTACGATTGATCCTACGGAGGAGAATAAGGAGAAGAAAATACCAAAAAAATTAAGCCAGAACACAGACAAGGTAAATTTTCTATGAGGCCTCTGGAAAGCAAATTCTCAGTGATCTGACTTTGTACTGAAGTATTTATCCCAAATCCTGCAAACAATTTTAGATGACATATAAGCACACAGAAGGGGCATTTCAGCTTCATCCCTCCTGAAATCATCAGGATTCATCATCCTTGTGCTCCTCACTCAGAGGCAGCAGCAGGATTCACTCTCTCCCATAAGGCAGTGCATCATCTGAACACACTTCACAGTAAATATTCCACAGGCTGCTCTCAGCAACTCTGCCTTTGCATTTTAACAATTAGACCTCCTTGTTGGGAGTGCACCAGCAGCTTGGAGCAGGCAGAGCTTTTCCTGTGTATTGCACATCTCTTTCTGATATTTTTCTGCTTGATTAGTAATCACTTCTGAACATCCTTTCGGCAGCTCTTGGATGCAAGCCTTAGCGTCGTGGGGATGCTTCCTGCGCAGCAGGACTGAATGCAAGTGCTGGGCTGAAGGAAGGATGCTGACAGCATCTGAGCACTTTCCTCACTGGACACCAGAGGGAGGAGGAGGAAAGGACAAGTGACAGAGAAGCTGAAGAACAGCTTCAAAAGCCCTGAAGGAGCTTATCAGACACCCGAGCCAAATACATTTCTGCAATCGCACCAAAATAAATAGCGGCGCCCTGTCTGGGGATGGTGCTGCTGAGGAGAGACTTGGCAGAGGTAACACGAGGTGAAGTTACAGGGGAAAGGACCCGAGTGCAGCAGCACTCAGTGCCAGGTGGATTTCAGCCAGTCCCACCTTTGTTTTTTTAAATAGTTTAAGTTATAAAGGACCTTAAAGACCATCTAGTTCCAACTGCCCTGCTGGGCACAGGACACCTTCCACTATCCCAGGGTGCTCCAAACCCCACCCAGCCTGGCCTTGGCCTCAGCACCCTCACAGGGAACAACTTCTTCCCAATATCCAATCTAAACCTATCTACTTTCAGTTTAAAGCCATTTCCCCTGTCCTGCCTCTACATGCTCCTGTGAAAAGTCATTCTCCAGCAACCTTGTAGGCCCCTTTATGTCCTGGGAGGTGCTGTAAGCTTCCCTGAAGCTTTCTCTTTCCATGTTGAGCAACCCCAACCCTCAGCCTGCACTCACAGCAGAGCTGCTCATACCCTCATCCCTCTGATCATCTTGGTGGCCGACTCTGGACTCGGTCCCACAGGTCCAGCTGGTTCCAGTGCTGGCCCCCAGCTGGATGCAGTGCTCCAGGTGGGGTCTCACAAGGGTGGAGCAGAGGGGCAGGGTCCCCCTCTCACCTGCAGCCCAGGTGATGGATTTCTGGGCTGTGAGTGCACAGGGCTGGGCATGTCCAGCCTCTCATCCCCCAACATCACATTAGAAGACTTCAACAAACCTGACAGATTTTGGTTCTGAGGCTTCTACTGTGAATGCTCTGCTTGGCTTCTCTGCCATAGCTTGAGCGCCTTTTGGTCCAGCTTTCCTCTTGGGGTGAGGAGAACCTTGTTTCAATAAGTAACTGTGGACCAGTGCCACCAGGATCTCCAAGATCTGTACCCCAAGAGTGTGAAATTCAAAACTGCAAGTGCTCTGTGCTGAGATGGAAATGTGAGGACCTTGAAGGAGGGAGGGAGGCAGTTCAAGGAGACTGACATGGTACCTTATCTAGGAAGGTGATAGCAAATGTGGTTAGTATCTTGATTAAATAAAAAAAAAAATTAAAAAAAGATTCAACATGATTATCAGGGAACTATTTACTATTTTATTAAAACTAGGCTTTTATTTCCTCATCAAAACTTTTCATTATGCCTTCAAGGCTTTAGGAGGATTATTAAATGTCAGGCACAATTCAAATAATTAATATATGGTGTTACTAGATATATATGCACTCTCCAGGAGGATTAATAATAGCTGCTATTTTTCTTCCAACCATATTTTCTCCATAATACATATATTAATCATGAGAATGAAGTGTATTTTTAAAATCTTTCTAGTACTGAAAGTCTTTAAGGAACTCACATTTTGAAAATTGGAGAATTCTTAATATATTCTGTTCTCTACTTTCTAATTTACTATCAAATACAAAAACACAGTGAGCACTTGGAAAGGAAGGAGCATAGGAAAGGCAGTGCTTTCTCCAGAGCTGCTATGAATTGCAGAATCAATGTATTCAATGCCTTGAAATAAGTCTTGGAAAAAAAAAACAAACTAGACTTGTGAATTCAGGAAACAACTTGTCCCTTGATAAAATGGACTGGCTTTTGGTGTTTACTACAATCAAAACACTTCAGAAAAGGCAGCAGGAAAGTACTTTTATAGCACACACTCCCCTCAGGGCTGGCTGGGGGCTGTGCTCAGCACCTACTTGTCCCTTTAACTCTGCCTGTGCAGTGAGGTCATTCCTGTCATCCACGGGCCACCCATGTGTGTTCTGTCCATAAAAACCTGTATGGGACAGGGAGCACAGTGGGGACAGGCCTTTGTCCCTCTGAGAGCCCCAGTGCCAGGGAGCGAGGGAGTGCTGACACCTCTGCTCTTGAATTTGCATTCAACAGCCAAGCTGGACTTTCCTGTGAGCTTGACCGTATCCCAGCAATCTCAATCCACAGGTTAAAGGGGTGCTGCCTCAGGTTACTTTACACTTACTATGTGCAGGGAAAGAGTTCCTGTGGATGGACTGACCACTGACAGGTTACTGGCCAGCCACGCTCCATGTGGGCTGCCTGTGGGATGGGTTTTATACCTGCTGGTGGCCTCAGCAGTGCTACCAAAAAATGAGCTCAGCTCCCAGTGGCACAGCAAACAAATGTGCAGAAGTCACATTGCAATTGCTTACAACTTGTAGAAATTTAAATTCTCTTCTATGCTCCCAAATGTATCCCAGGTATAATCCTTCCCCAGTGAAGAGTCATTAAGTATCTGATTTTGAACACTGCAAATTACAGAACATATTACCAGCCTTTTCCATATCTCAGAATAGCTCAAGGAATGTCTATGTTCTATTTAAAACAGTCAGGTTTTCTGAGCATGAGACCAGGGTTTGTTATGTAAGCAAAGGCGTAACCACACCACTCTCCTGCCCCTTACCAGCTCTGTGCTCATGTGGGAACCTGAGCATCCCCCACAGTGCAGCAACACACAATAAATAATTTTAACCACCTATGTGACCTGACAACTGCCAACTTGGGGCAGTTCCTACATCTCAGGGAAAAAACCCATTTCTACAGAGAAGCTTAGCAGAGGAGATCTTTCGTGACATGCAATTTTTCCTTTTTTTAATTTCAAGAAGAGGTGTTTTAAAGCAGTTTTGAAGACTTACCTCCTCGCTGCACCAGCAACGTGACTTCGCTTCCCTTAGGACATTCAATCAGCATATCCACCACCTGGTTGTGAGTGAGGCTCTGCACATTCTTCTTGTTGACTTCGACTATGAGGTCTCCCTCCTTCAGGCCGCGGCACCGCGGGCTGTCCACAATCTGTTTCACTCTTTGGCCTCCCCCACCGGGACTGTCTGCTATAGTAAACCCAAAGCCCATGGGCCCTTTCACGATGTGCACAGTTATGAGTTCAGGCTGTGTTGCTATGGAGGATGCCAAAGACACCGTGTCGTTGGGGTAGCCGTGGGGTCCATTGGAGGAGACCTCGGCCGGGCTGCTGGGCCTGGCCTCCTTTGTGCCATTTACCTTCCCTGTTTTGCTGCTGTGGCTCGCTGGGGAGTCGTAGTTCTCCTGCCCGTTCACAATGATGGGCTCTTTGTCCAAAATTGCCACGGACGTGACCAGGCTCGTGTTGGGGTCGTCGGGGTCAAAGGGCAGGGGGTAGCCCCGGCACAGTTCGAGGTCCACGCTGGCACCGATGGGGATGGACTGGAAGATTTTCACCACCTGGGCGTGAGTGTGCCCCAGCACACAGGTGTCGTTCACGCTGACTATGACGTCCCCTGCAGCGGGCACAGACAGACAGACAGACCAAGGAAATACATTTTGTGCACTGCAGGAAGGTGAGGGCTAGAGCCTGAGAGCAGATCTGCAGCCCCCACAGGTACCACTCACAGGCAACAGCAGCATTTCAGCACAAGAAAAAGGAGCGATATTGTAAATTCACTGCAAGCCCCGTGAAGGGAAGGGAACAATGGAAAGGGATGAATGATGCATCTGAGTCCATGTTGTCAGAAGGCTAATTTATTACTTTATTATACTATATTATATTAAAGAATACTATACTATACTAAAGAATACAGAAAAGTTACTTAGTGAATGCTAAAAAGATAATAAAAACTTGTGACTCTTTCCAGAGTCCTGACACAGCTTGGTCCCAATTGGCCAATGAGCCAAAACAACTCCCACCAGTGTTCACCCAAGATGACTGCATGATTGGACTATCTCCAAACACATTCCACATGAGCACAACACAGGAGAAGCAAATGAGATAAAAATTGTTTTTCTTTTCTCCGAGGCCTCTTGCTGCCTTTCAGCTTCCCAGGAGAAAAACCCTGGGAGAAGGAATCATGTTCAGAGAATGTGAATGCCAGAGAGCAGTGACACTTGGGTGAGCAAAAACTCTGTGGATTCATGGCATAAAGCCTTTATGTACATAAACGTTTTTGGAAGTGAAAATGGAATTGGCTCATGCAAAAAAATTAATGAATTTAAATGCTGGTATATGGCCCGTTTCACAGTTATTTTGAAGTCCAGCTCTCACTGTTACACGTTGACATATGACAGAAACAAAATTGAGAGCACATGGGAGCTGTAACAGAAGGCTCTCAAATACCAACTGCTCAGACACAGTGACTGCCACATGTCATGTCTCATACTTCAGCCTGAAACCCAGATATCAATAAAGTTATGAGTCATTTTATTAACACTGGGGCTGCAAAATAAGGATGTTAAATGCTGTGATGCTCCAGCTGAAAGTGAGGAGTTGAGACCTCAGACGAAGCCTAAGAGGATTTCATAGAATCAAGGTGGAAAAATACCTCCAAGATCGCTGAGTCAAACCATTAACCCAACAACACTGTGCTCACCACTAAACCATATTTCGTATTTTGCAACTAAATTGTGGTGGACCTGATCTCCGGCAAAATGAATTTGTCCTTGTGCCTCCACACAGGGATTAGCCCACTGCAGATTAGCCCACTGCTCTGCCCACTCCTTGGGAGTAGCTTTGGAAAGAGGCAAGCAGCATGGCAGAGACACAAATACACGGTGGTAAAGCCCTACAAAAATCCATCATCCACACTGGGGAGCAGGAACCCATAGCCTGTTGTGGAACCCCACAACTGCTGGCTCCTGTCAGTGTGGGAAGAGCAGGAGCTGGCAGTGTCCCAGCTGGTATTTTGACACTGAGATGGAATCCCAACACATGAAATGTCCTTTTCCAAGATTCTGGATAAATTCCTCAATGTATCTCACTTCCTTACTTGCTGATAGAAAAGCTGAATGCCTTTTCCCAAGATGAAGACTACAGTCCTTTATGAACAGCATTTCAAACCAGCTGCAAAAACACAAACCAAAGTGGTGGTGATGATTTTGCTATAAAGCATCAGTACCTGTTTCCATTTTGCCATCCAACGCTGCAGGACCATCAAGCACCAAACTTTTGATTTGGAGGAACTCATCTGGCTCATCTCCTCCAACGACGGTGAAGCCAAACCCCCTGCTGCTTTTCCTTAGCTTGGTGTGGATGAACTTCCCTTTCAACTCAGAAGGGTTTCGTGTAAAAAAAGGTTTTCCTGTGTAGGAAGTTTGGAAAAAAATCTATAAGCAGGCAGGCAAGAGTGTTTGATCTCTTTTTCCTCTGCCCCTCCCCACTGTAACAAGTCCATGGACAAACACAGCAGTGTGCAGGGACAGGACTGCACTTCACTCCTGCTGTCTCTCATCTCATCACACTCAGCCTGTCTCCCTGGATCCAGGCATGCAGTAAAAGATGTGAACAAAACCCCAGTACCTGGCACTTTGTTAGCTGTGGTCGTGCTCACCTAAGCCCCAAGGCTACAAAAGGGAAAACATGCTGCTTTAAAGAATGGAATATATTAAAGCTAGGAATGCTGGGCTGGATGTGTGTCTCATCTCTGTCCTGAGGTGGTTGTATCCATCCTGGGAAGGATGGGGCAGGGTTAGGGGGCCTCCTGCAGGTATCTGCAATGAGAGTTTCTGCAGAAAGAAGCATCATTATGTTTTTCACCACTTGACTTTCTCTCAACCCACTGAGCAAAAAGCAAGTTCTGAGCTCTGACAAGACACTGATACCCTTTAGCATAATCCCCAGCCCCACCACTGCTACTGCCCTGTGACCTCCACTGCAGAAAAGGGGAGGATGCTGATGTTGTTCTTCAGACACTGTTTGAAGCCTTTTCCCTTTTTGCTCCTTGCCTGTTGTGGATGAAACACTTCTGGTGTGAAGTTTGAATCAAAGAGCAGCCCAGGACCAGAGCAGTTGTGCTGGAGGGCTGGGAATGCTCTCTGGGAGCACACTTAAGAGGGAAAGAGGGGCTCCACGGACAAAAGCACATCCTTGCAAAGCACGTTGCACAGGCTCGGGAAAGGGAGCACGGCTGCTGCACTTCACAGTGCCAACACTAAACACCTTTGCACTTTTAATTGTTTTTAACGCTTAGCCTGTGCCACTAAGCCCTCTGGTGACAACTCTGGGATCAGCAGTGGGTATCACAGCCAGCAGAGCTGGCTCACTCTCAAACACCTCAGCAGCATTGCTGTGGGCTTCTGCTCAGAAAGGAGACCTCGGGGGAGAGCGAGGGGATTTGAGACTCGTAAGCCTTTGACCGGGAGGAAAAAAAAGTATATTTGAAGATTATTCATGAGGAGGCAGTGTGAAGACTTGTAGTTTTCTGCCTTTGAAGGGTGGCAGAGGAACATGGTAATCCTGCACATCGTGGGCAGAGGGTTTGCTCAGACCCCAGCCTGCAAAAAAGCCCTGAGTATCAAAGTGCAACCCAGGGTCCCAGGTAACACACACAGCTGAGAGGCAGAGTGCAGCAGGGCTCATTTCTGGTTCAAAGGACAAGCAGAACAAGCAGAGCTTGCTGGTGTCTGCCCACAGACACAGGCGGAGCTTGCCCTGCAGCAGCAGGACAGCAGCACCACAGGCTACATCCCACCTACAGAATTCCCATTTGAAATGAGTGTATCTACAAAGCCCAGGCTGTGAGAGTGTTGCCAGGGGCACAGGGAGGGCTCCTTGTGCCCACGTCCCTGCCAGCAGTGCCATCAGGGGGAGAGATGGAAACCTCCAGGCATGGAAGCTACTGCAAATGGGGAGTGAGAGAAGAGCACTGAGAAAGGAAGAGGAAGGAATGAAAGAGGAGAGGAGTCATCAGCAGATACCAGGACATGTCACTCAGAGTGGTGCTGAGAAAGGTTAATGCCCTGCTCTAACACTGCTGCACAATTTTGGTGGCTGAGCTGTTGGGTGATGTTGAGCTCCCACCATCAGCCCTGCATGACAGCTCCTTTGCATTGCCATGTGTGGATGCTTGGGCAGCCCTTGCTTCAGCCCGACTGTGGGAAAGCAAAGGTGGCACTCACAGATGCCTCCAGGAGGAAGATCAGCATGTTGGGGACACTCTGAGGACATCTCTACACGCAGGTGCCTGGTGGTCAGGGTGCCATCCTCAGACTGCCCATGTTTTTTCCTTGCCACCAGGTTGGATTACTCTAATGTCCTCTAACACCCCTTAGGACTGTGCTGGGGGCTTTGGGTCCTGTGAAATTCCATGTCTGTTTTGGAAGGGCTGAACTGCTTCCTCCTGCTGCAGAGAGCAATTCCTGGCTTTTCCTGGCAGGAAAGGCTGCCAGGGACAGCAGCACTCCAGTCAGGCTTGCCTTCAGAGACCATGGAGTACTTCCCAGCTGCTCCCAGCTCTGTCAGGAAGAGGTATTCCAACCAGATTCCCCCTCTCACCTCCCCCAGGCTCTGGCTCCTGCAGACCAGGGCAATGCCACTCACTTGCTATGCAATTCAGATGTAGTCAAAAATAAGCCTACTTACAACCACTTGTAACCAGAGAGCACTTTACTGCCACAGGTACAAGTGGAACTCCCTGCCCTTGCTGACGACCTGACCTGGCAACGTTTCAGCTCATGCTGCAAATTCAGGAATGATTCATGTCCTGTCTGGTGAGTTATTTAAGGCAAACAACTGGTCTGTGACCACTGACACAATAAATAAGGTTGTAATAGCCCAAATCATCTGTACAGAAGTACAAACTCTGAGTAAATCCACTGTGTTTGAAAACTTGGAATGCTAGAGAATAACCACAATCCTCTTTTTGATGTGTGCATCAAATCTCATTCACCTCTTGCACTCAGCAACAAATGTAGTCTTGAAAGAGCTAGTGTCAAAATCTGGGAATTCAGATAAGCAGGCATGGGGCCTGGTGTGTCACCAGTCATGGAAATACTGCCCTTGTGGTGGTTGAGGGAATTCTCAGGAAAAAAAAACCTTGTTGCTCTTTTACAACTGGTTTAACAAGGCTGTTACCTTGTACAGGTGCTTCCCGAACTGCCTCTTGGTTGTTTGAAACATGGTTTGGAGCAGCGGGTGGAGGGAGAGATGGACACTCCTCTGTCCATTCTAGAGAGGGCAGAGAGGGAAATGTTACTGGTTTCACAACAGCACCAGGAGCTGCTGCATGTGCACACGCTGGGAGTGTGGGGGTCAAGCAGAGGAGAGGTGAGAAGAATGGCAAGAGAGGAAACAGAGTCACAGACAGAGGGAATACAATGAATGGGATGTCCAAAAACCAGTTCTGAAGGAGCTCTACATCCAGGTTAACTGATCCATCTGCTGGGACATCCTATCTCACATGGAAACTTGGGATGTGATTTGCATCTAAGTGGACTTGACATGAAATTGAAATCTACTCCCCGTGCCACTCATGGCATCTAAATAGAAGAACAAACCCAAATACCACAGGGCCCTCGCTGCAGCTGGGCTGCATTTGAAGAAAAAAAAAAAAAGTAAGAAAGAAAAAAAAGGGGCTGGGAGGGAGGAAAATAATTTTTTAAAAGTGTTTCAAAATAAAGAAATTACTTCAGATTTTGGAGCCTGACAACATACAAGGTCTTGGTTTAAGAAATCTCTCATGCAGGGTTTACCTAGTGCATATAAGAGCCCACTCCTCATCCCCTCTGGCAGCATGAGTCCCAGTGCAGACTGGAACAACACCAGCTACAGTGACTAACTTCATGGAGCAGACTGAAGAGGAAAACGTGTTTTAGCTGTCTCTGGGAAGTCTAGAAACTTTCCAGAAACAAAGGACATGCAAAGAAAAAAAATCTCTCCTGTTTAACAAGATAGAAACACTTCTACACTTAAGTGATGCAGTTTAGATTTCCTCCTTTGCTGCATCTTCTGAGCAGGACAGACACAGCCTATGCACATCACTTTGCCTTTACACCCTGAGGCCATGGAGGGAAGGACAAACACGGGCAGGGTGCTGCCACAGCCAGGGAGGACATTCCCCCATGAACAACCCAAACCCCGTGCCCTCAAGGGTGCCAACCTTCTGGAGGCTGTTGCTGTTGTTCGAGCTGCTTCTTCCTCTTGGCTTCAAGGACTGGGTTTTCATACTGAGTCTTCCGGTTGATGTGGCTGGAGGTGGAAGAGAGCAATGAATCAGGGAAACCCTTTGCGCAACAAGCAGGAATGAGGGCCAGGCACTGGAACTCCTCTTTCTGAGGAAAGGAGTAAAATACCCAACAAACCCAACAGCAGTGGGTGTGGAGCCAGGCTCATCCAGTTGTCCCAAAAAGAGTATTTAGGAAAACAAGCAGATATGATGTCTCGAGTAGGGATGGGTAATTCCTTCAAATACATTAAAGGAGTGATCTATCTGTGAAAAATGAGATTAAAGCAGGAAAGGCATACTGTCTGATTGCATTTTAAAAGACAGGTCTGTATCATCCCTGCTTTAATCAGATTCCCAGAGGTGCAGTCATTTCCTGGCTCACCCAAGTTCAAAACAAAACAAAACAAAACCAACCCCAACATCTGTCAGCGATCTGATCAATGCACACAGGGTGTCTTAAAAATATCTGCAGAGATGCAGGCTATGAGCTGGGCTCCAAATGGATAAAAACCTATCCAGAATCAGCCACCAGCAAATACTCCCAGTGGAAACCAGCATTTAGTGAAACTTCAGCTGTTTCCCTCAGGCAGCTTTTGAGCACTATGAGATGTTGAGAGCCAATATTTTGTACCAGTTCCAGGAAAAGAAAAAAGAATCAGCCCAGTCTCATCGTGGCAGACAAGACATGCACTCGACAGAGGATTCATCACCTTATTAAACCAAGTGAAGAGCAGCAGCCACAGATGCTGGGGTGGCAGGGGCAGGGCTGGGACTCCCTGAATGGCTCATCAACTGCTCAAGAGCCATTTTCAGTAGAGATTTTGCTACAGCAGAGGAACAGGTATACCTCAAAAAATATATTACCTTAAAGCCTGTCTTGGCATACAAAGCAAAGTTTACCATGAAGAGTAATTGCTATTATATTGTCTCCTATCCAGTATGCCTTTATAAAAAAACCCACATGAAAACCAACCACATTTTCAAGTAATTGTGACAGAAGCACTCCAGGGATTTATATTCAGAAATTTTTCTGTAAAGATCAATATTAAATCACTAGAAAAATATTTAACTTACTAAATAAAAAACAAGTTAGTGAGTTCTAACTCACTCACTGAAAAAGATTTCCCATCTCAAGATATCTTTGGAGAGCCAAGAAAAAACGATTACTACTTTAAAAATGATATAAACTTTTTCATGATGCAATCATCTCTCAATAAAAACTATTATCTAATGTCAAAGTGCCTGATTTGAAGGGACAGAGACAAATGCTAAAATTACAACCATCATGCTAGCTTAGAGACAGCAAGTAAAATAAAATTATTGTCTTATTGAAGTTACTTTTTGATTTAATTCCATCAGTAAAGAGTGCCACAAAACTAACGGGCATGTGTATATAAAGTGACAGGACAATATCCTGTAAAGATCTCCTGGCATGGCATTTAATAGCCAGAAAATATTCTTGATGTCTTTGGTAAATAAATGTCAAGCCTTAATTACACAGTTTGCTAACCTTGTTTCCCTAGGCACAGATGGTAGGGTCAGAAACGAGCCAAAGCAGACAGAAACTGTATTCCATGTCTACTCTGAGGGCTATCATAAGCCATCCTACTAGACAGGAGTATACACATAATTAAAAATTCATTTCATGGGGTCAGTGATGAAACAGAACTCCGATCTCTGCTTTCCCAAAGGAGCAATCTGACATGTCGATAGAGGAGAAGCTGCTCTAATTCCACAGAGAGTCCCATTAAACCTGTAATTCTATTCACAATCACACAGCCTGATGGAAGAGCCTCTGCCACGGCTCTTTGGTCACACCATCTTCTCCAATCCTCCTCTTCTGAGCCAGCTGGCTGGTGGATTGCTTTGCACACTCATTCTGTGACCACAGCACTGCACAAAGCCCACCAAACTCAGCTACATGCACACTCATTAATGTCCTCTGGATAGAAGTACTTTGTGAGGTGCTGGGGCTCCTGCACATCCCAGCCCTGGATTGCTCCTGCCTTCCCTGAGCTCACTCTGGGGTGGATGGGGAATGGCCACACAGGGCCCTATAACATCCCAGACCCTGTAACATCCCCCAGCCTGTAATGGGCCAGGGTCTTCTCCTCCTCCTTGGTCTGAGGTGCTACCAGCAAAGCACAGAGTGGGGTGCAGGGACAGCTCCTCCCCCCAACAGCCACCCCAGAGCAGGCAGCAGCACTTACTCTACATAGTAGACACCATATACAGGATCTTCAATTTTCTCCCAACCAGCAGGCAACTCTGGAAACAGAAAAAGCATTACTGAAACCTCCAAGGCAGGTTTTTTCTGACAGGCAGCTGCTCCTGCCCAACGTGCAAAACTCATCAGCAGATCAGACCTTGCTTTGGGTACTTTTCAGAATGATCACAGCCCCCTTTGGAGGGCTGGCACAGCATGACCCCAACACCCCAGCCTGAGCCCCCTGTGCTGGGTCAGCACATCACTGAGAAAACGCCCACACCGGTCCATGTCTGATTTGCTTTTTGCATTAAATGAGCAAATGCTCAATAAATTTCATGTCTGGGACTGCCTCAAGTGCCCCCCTGGTTTCTCCACCATGGCCAGTAGCCCTGGAGTGACCACTGCAGGGGAAATCAATGCAGGAAAGGCCAGGGCATTTTAACACCAACCCATGAAGGTGGGGGAGACTATGGCAAAAAACTCAAGCCCACTGACAGAGACCACTTCCATCTCCTGTACCAGGGCCGAGCCATTTATGCTCACCAGTGCAGAAAAGAGGAATTTTTTATTCCTTTCTTTGGGATTTGCACTGCCCAGCCATGAGCCCAACACAAGACCAGGACAAGGTGGATTTAACATGCATGCCAACATATGGAACCCACTCAGGAGAGGCTAGCACATGTGTGCATTTCATTGCACAACACTTCGTGTAAGAACACACACTGCCACAGTCACATGGAACAGATATTTCCTTCCTTTCATTACCATAATTGACAAAAAACTGTTCTGAAGATGAAATTAACATTTTAAAATGGATCCGCTTTTGTTGCTGTTGATTTTCTAGACTGCAGATACTTTAACTGCAATTAGTGAATGCAATGCAATCACTTCAGCATCCCACTGAGGGTTATTAAAGCTGTATGTGTTACTTAAGGGCCTGATCCTTGTGCCACTCATTTAGACCTCCACCACACCATGGACTGTGCACACATGGTCCCACCAGCTCTGCACATTCATTTAAATATAGAAAAAAAAAAAACATTGCTGGATAACACAAGTTCAAATAGCCCATGCAAAATCATTTGTCAAAATTTAACATGAAATTTGTCAACACTGACAGCAATCTATGTTTGTTCATTATCAAATGCAGAGATTTATTTCCATTAATGGCATCCATTGCTGAGCCAATACGATCAACAATGGCCCATTAATTAGAATAATGTTGCCATAAGGATAGAAATATCTCAAGACTGTAGAGGAACAGAATCTATACAAACACACATGGACTAATTACTCAAAGTTTATGTTTGTGTTCAGAATTGGCTGGAGATCAGATGAAATCAACTTTCACGGGTTTTGCTCCACATGTCCCTTATTTGCAGATAAAAGGTGGGTTTTCCGTTCTTATCATTATTTTATCCTCATTGTGTTTAACATCTTTGGATTCCTTGAGACATAAGCCATTAAATGCAAGCCAGTGCTAACTTTTGGGCATGAAAAAACTCCATGTTTTTAATCAGCAGATTGAACACTTCAGACTCAGATATTCCTTTACACCCTGCAAGTTCATCTGAGAAAAGGTCAGAAAGCTAGAGGCCAATCTTGAAAGTCTTTTTTTAAAGGGAACTCTCAGGTTTGCAGAGGAGTCCCAGAAGGTGAGAGCACCATGGGACTGGCTCCAAGAGTTTCTGTGTGATTCAATTACAACCTAGCATGCAGTTGGGAAAATCACAAGCTGTTGTTTCCACTTAGTTTGTTGCACTATGGTGAAGGCAGAATGGTAAAGAGATCAAGCTGAGGTGAAAGAAAAAAAAAAAGTCAATGAGGGAAAGGAGAAGTGATGCACAAATGCCTTCAAATGAGTTCCAGCAGTTTTCATGCTAAATATCTTTTGTCTGTTTTGGACTGCTAAGTGTTTTTTTATTTTTAAAGTTAAAGCAAAAAAAAAAGTGTTCTTTCTTATGTTCACAAAAGATTTTGATAGTTAATTTCTTTTTCTCATCTAAAGTGTTTTCACAAAAGATCAGAATACCAGCACTTTACTAACCCCATAAATGGCACCATGCCAAAATCTTTCCAGTTTACTATCTCTGCAGCTTTTTTAAAGGAACAAATCTCCATGTTTTCAGATATAACAATATACAAAACTGCAGCTTTTAACACATTTCTTGATGATTATATAGGTGCACTTTTCGACTCCTACAAGCTTCCAGAAGTTCTCTAAAGTAAAAGACAATATTCTCCATAGCCATGTTACAGTCTAGCTTCTCAGCTGCTTTAAATTATTCATCTCCTTTCTTTATCTCTCCTGCCAAACTGAAGATGACCCAGAGCATTAGATTTTATCACAAAGATGAGATTTCAAAAACCATTTTGCATCATTAGGAGCCTGAGTGAGCCATATGGTTTTTATTTTGGTACATCCATGCAGCACCAATGCATTATCAGAGCATGCATCAGCAGGTGGGTAAATGCAATGGACAAATATCTAATGTCACAATTTTAAGCCTTGGATAAGCACGTGGATTCCTGTTGAGATGCTCTACTATCCTGCCCTACATACAGAGGGGCTGGATGGATTCCTAAAAAATTACTTCTCCAGCCACCAGGTATTTTAGCTGCAGCCATGCATGACTGTGAAGGAGCTGGAGAGGAACTCAGCACACTCAGCTCTTACTGCTCCCTGTGAGGCCAGGAGGGTCAGTCCAAGCCATGTAAAATTCTGCTTTATAGGTCAAATTTTTGTGTCTGAAGAACAATCCCCTGTTAAAATGCAGTGACCTATTACTCCACAGCTCTTTGGAAAACAAGAAGTTGTGAAAATGCCTCAAGTCTTAATCTTCTTATATTTAGAACAGAAACTGTTGATAAGTTAAGGCACTAAATAGGTGTTGCCAACCAGTTTTTACTAACCTGAATTACTATAACGACTAAGTTTTTATGCCCCCATCCGAGTGTTGCTGTAACCAATTGAGTAATTTGAAAATTTCTTTACACTGCAACATTTGCACATCTCAACAGCATATTGATGGGCTGTGAGCTTAATAAAACTTATCTGCATTGAAACAAAGGGAAAACCTCATGATGTTCAAGCAGAACACTTGTGTATGTAAGTGCCTGCAGATCTGGGGTCAGGCCCATCAATTAATGAGTTTTCCTGCATTTATTTCTTCAGCTCTGCTCTTGCATTAGTTCCTGATAGCAGACCGAAAGAAGGGTAATTTCTGTTTAATATTGCCTCTAAATTGGCTTTTTTAAAACCTCCCTCTCATTTTAAGTCACTGGTTGTGAAGACCTTAGTGAGAACTCTTTGCAGATTGTTGATGTGCATCCACCTACTTCTGATGCTACTTGGTCTGCTGATGATCATTTGTGCAAGCTGCACATAACACTCATGGACCACTAAATAGACTGCATTCTTCTTTAAATTGTCATTTCTTTCAAATTGCTCTATGAGAAGTTAGGCATTTTGTTCCAGGCATATTATGCAGAAGAACCATTCGTGGAGCAGCGTTCCAAGCGCACTGCTGGCTGCTGATGCCATATCCATCACACAGAAGCAGGGAGCAGAATACACTTCCCTGCAAGTCATTACAGAAACCAGAGCTTAATTCTCTGGTAATACAATTCCTCCAGTATGCAGAACTATGAACTGTAACTATAGTCCTTTTAAAAAGCAATAATAGTCCTGGTGGAAATAAAATCCTATGCAACCTCTTATCCTTTCAGCTCTGCGAGTGCACTAGAGCATAGCTGAACAGAAATAACAACTACCTCTGCCATCAGTATAAACACAATGAGCACTGCTGAGATTAGATATCAAGACAGCATCCTTCACAAAGAGATGCAGCAAATAAAAGTGTACCACATCACTGGAAATCATCTGTTTATAAAATCACTGACTGAGGGAAAATTTTAAGCTGTTTCATTCACAAGCTCAGCTGAAGCATCCGATGTAATATTTAAACTTTCTGAATCACACTTAGCTTCTACTGTCTGGGAAATATCTTGGGCCCCAGTGAAAAAGCATCATGAGCTACTTCATTTCATCTTTGGCATCTATGAGCTTTTTCCTGGAGCTAGAGATGCCACAGGAAAAGACCCCAACTTCTGCAGAGTCCAGGACAAAGTGGCTTTGAAACAACTTTGCAGGATTGGGGCTCTCTAGCTTTCTTCAAACTCTGAATCAGTAAGAAAAGCACTGCAGATCTGAAGCTAGAGAAAGATAAATGCTTTGTGTACTGGGGAAGTTTTGCTGATAAATTACTCCTATTGAAATGAAAAAAAATCCTGAAAGATGCAAAATGATACAAAGGAGAAAGTAAGTAATTAAAGGCTCAAAACAGTGCAGTTGAAGTCAAATATTAAAATGAGAGATGGATGATTTACCTAGTTCACTGTCCAGTTCCTCCGTGTGCACCCCTTCTTCTCCAAGGGAAGAGCAGTAAATGAGACAGAAAAAATTAAAAGAAAATTTCAGATACCAGCCCCAAGCAAGAAATTCCCTACAGCAAACAGCAGAACCAGCACTAATTTTCTACACACCGAGCCCAAGCTTCCCAGTTAGCACAGTCCAGTGATCAGAATATTGATGGATCTGATGCAGATAATGAAAGAATTTGTTCTTGCACTCTCAAAACATCTGCATCAATGGACTACTTCCACGTCATGGTTTGATATGGCAAAGTCATGAAATTGTGATGTTCTCACTGTGGTGAGGCTTTTCCCTCAGGTCCACACGGTCTGACCTTTGCAATCTGTTCTACAGACACATGGATCCAGCAGAAGGCCAGACCTGGACACCAATCAAGGAATCTGAGAGGAAAACCTTGCACCTAAACAAGGACTAACGTAGCAAGGTTTTCAAGAAAGCCTCTAAATTTATGTGCACACAAGGTCCAACAGACTTCACTGTCCTCAGCAGATTTAGATAGGCATGAAGCCTTGTTTAACTGGAGGCACAGACCCACAGTCCAGATGCACTGGTGGGTGAGGCACAGACAGGAATGCACCAGTTTTAGCAGGACACCTGGGACAAAGATCACATAATTTTTCAAAGACACAAAGCCATCAATATTCGCTGTTGCTCCATTTATCATTATCTGCTCCATATTCATAAGTTAACAGTGACACAGATGATTAAAGAATTGCTTGGCCTATAAATAATAATAATGCAGTCTGAAAATGAAAGATGGTGACAAAACCAGAACAAAGATGGTAAAAACAATCTTAGACCCAATACAGCAAAGTTTAAGCCACATAAATGAGTGACAGAAGCAACCAGAGGTTGTAAGATTGAAACATCTGGACTCCCAAAAAACTACTTCTGTGACCTCTTTGCAAAATATTCTATCAAAGCAGTTGTTTGGGACCATTAATGTGAAATACAAATTGTAATTTCCTTTGATAGCCTAAACAATGGGAAGCAAGTAAAAACTTTGTTAGGGACACACATCCTGATGAAACAAAAGCACAAGGCAGCTAACTGCGCCCAAACAAATTTGAAGCAATATCTAACATTAAAAAAAATCCATAAAGAGGGTGGGATGAGCCTGGCAACTCACACACACACACACACACACACACACACACACACACACACAAAAAACAAAACAGAGGAGTCATCCCACTGACTCTTATGGAATGACACACAGCAGTGACCCTGCTTCTACAACATCCAGCTTCTACAACAAAGTAAAACTGACCTTCTCTCCTCTCTGTTTTTTGAAACATAATTATTCTTATGTGCTAAGCAAGATTAGAGCAGCCAAGCAAAGCATTGCAGAGCACTGCTGTAACTATGAAGCAACTGGTTTAACTAGTGACTGTTAAAAATATCCATTAATGAGCAACTTGGTGAATGAAGTGAAGGGGTGTGTGGGAAGATGAAATTAGCTGATTTTAAGGAGTTGATAAACAAAGATGCCACTGCTCTCCAAAATGATGAACTCAATGAAATACAATAATACCAGCTGTATGTTTCTATTCCAAATTAAACAAATTAATCCAATGCTCGCTTTATAATTGCTAAGAGGACAAGAGAAAGACTTTCCCTTCTGCGAGGAGACTTCAAACTGTGTAACAGAGGAGCTCAGTCACCCTCTGCAGCCTTGTGGTGCTGGCTGCTCCTCGCCTGGCACATCCCTGTGGTTTGAGGGTATCCTGCACTTTGCTCTAGCAAATTGGTGACCTGCTTCATCACAGCAGCCTAGACTGCAGAGGTAAATTCTCACACCCTGCAAAATCTCCCAAGTGAAAGATAGGAGAGGTTGAAACACTACTACATGTGTAAAAACAGTTAGTAGTTCTGGAGGCCAGAGTTGAACTAACAGTGAAAAGGGATTGAGTTGATTCTTTTCTGAAATAAAATTGTGATTTTTATTAAGATGACTGACACCAGTAGGAGGTTCATCATATTATGAAAACTGATTTTACAAGGACAACACCAACACTGATGAAGGAAACCCTTCCATTTTTAAGAAGTGTCTACCATGACAGACCTGTATTAACCAAGATTATGTATTTCAATACCACCATCTTTCCTGGTCAGTAGACCAAAATTCCCTCACAGGTTTTCCCAAACATTTAAGTTATTTTCATAATTCACTTTTTCTTCCAGCATCTCATAAGGAGGCCGGGAAGGGACCTCCTTTAGCAGTCCTGCATTTGGCTGCTCTGGATCGGACAGTGGCTTGCATTTCCAACATCTCAAGGAATACCAAATCTCAGCGCAAATTTTCAGTGTCAGAAATCTACTCTTTTCAAACGGAACTCGTTTCAGCAATCACAACACTGCACAGTCTGTCAGCATTTAACAGCACAAGTGAAGCAATTGAGTTATTTCTGCTCAAACAAGGAAACAGCAACATAACTCTCTCAATCCATGTGAAGCAGGCGGTTGAAGCGGAACACAGCGGAGCACGCAGAGACTCAGTCACTCCCTCCCACACAGCGATCCAAGAAGCAAACATGTCAGACAGCTTTGAGTCTTGTTCAGCATCAGTGACTTTTCAAATGCCTTTGCAAAAACAGAGGCCTCTTACTTGTAGCACCTCCTTGATTTTTATTAAATGATCTGGCACCTCAATGGCTGTTCTACATTCACAGCGATTTTACAACATAATGGACATTGTCTCTTTGTGCTTAGTAATAAATCTTTTTTACATTTTTAAAAGTCTTTCTGAATACTAGTTATTAGAAAAAGAGAAGGAAAGGAAACAAGTCACCTAGGAATGGACCAAACACAGTATTATGTCTCTATTTTTAGTCTCTTACCATCATCTTCACATTCTTCTAGAGGCTTCTGCTGTTTGTTCAGGCACCGTGGATCTAGCCAAGATGTTGTTTTTGTGTTATGGCTGGAAACCAAAAATGGAAATACAACCTTGGTTAATAAAGCAGAGTTGAAGTATCCATGACATAAAAGTATATATCCTCTTTATTATTCAACAGAATAGGGCATTATTCTTGAAATATGAAGGCATATTTTTGATTCAAAGAAGCAGCTCTACAACTGGATGTTGTGCAAACTAGTTGACCAAATCACAAGAACTTTGGCATTGAAAACACAAAGGTAACAAGTAAAAATATACAAATCAGCACTCCTGACTGGAAAGAGGCATGTGAATGCTGCAATATTACAATATTAATTCCCAAATTTTTGTCTTTGGTGGCTTGTTTTTAATTCCCAGACTGTCTCTGAGCTAAAGGCAGAAGTTTCCCTTCCTCACTAAATTATGCAGTGAGCTTTGTTCCTACAAAAGACCTTTGACATGTCTAGAGTTGACCCAAGCATTAGTCAAAAATGGTTTTGACTGAAAACTTTATAATTACACAAATAAAAATGTTCCATCCAAGCCTTTGATGGAAGTTGAACAGCTTTACTTTACTTTCAACTCTTCCTTTCTACAAGTCCCCTGACAGCCTAATGATGCCAGTCCCAGCGGTGAAGGTTGCATAGTAAACAGGCTTAAAATACATTTTTCTAGAAGTTATTTTCTCCCATAATTTCATTTGCATAAGCAGACAATCTGGTAATAGAATGCCTCCTCTACAACCCGGTGTCATCTTAGACACAACCTGCTAAGATATCCCTCCAGTCCCTGAGGTATCACTTATCTAGCTTAGCCTCTAACACTGCTTAACAGTTTTAAGTTTCAATACTGTAGTAATGCTATTTACTTCTCCTTCA
The DNA here is from genome assembly GCF_015832195.1 of Motacilla alba alba. Taxonomy (NCBI): domain Eukaryota; kingdom Metazoa; phylum Chordata; class Aves; order Passeriformes; family Motacillidae; genus Motacilla; species Motacilla alba. The sequence continues at coordinate 6,371,511 of NC_052027.1, read as the reverse complement.
AGGTCTCAAAGAGGTTTACAAACTGAATTTTAGCCTGACAACAGTCTCATGAGGGCCACGATCCCTGAGGAATCGACAACCAACCAGCAAACTTGTATTGTACTGGAAGAAAAGGGGCCGGCCCTGCTCCCAGGATCTGAGTGAGTAAATAAAAGGTCCTTGTTTTACACATCCTACTACCCAGCCCTCCCAAGGCAGGATGAGCAAATGTATTTAATCCTTATGTGTGCTTCAGAGCAATTGATCAGCATCTAGAAAACTGAATGGCAGAAATTCAGCAAGTCAGGAAATTAACAAAAATAAAGCAGAGGGGCTCTGCCACCTTATTTATAAGCAAGTCTGCAGTCTAGCTGAGAAGGATGGTGGTGGGAGGAGAGCAATAGAATATTTGCATATTTCTTGCAATTTTGTACTCGCTAAGCAAAGGCTCACAACACTGTAGCTTGCCGAGGCACAGAAAATTTAGTTAAACACCTTTCAGATCACACTCTCAGGTGGAAAGGATTGTGTTAGACCTGTAACATGCACAGGTAACAGGGGACTGGGGCACACTGAGCAATGAAAATCCCAATTAAAGCACCAGAGAAACATATCTCAAGAACCAAATTGCTCCAGCTAGATCAGGATTGGTTATCTGACACACAACCCTGGCCCCACTGGACCTGCACTGGTTCTGTGCTGCCCCTTTCAACACCCTGACTTGATATCCAAAGCACCACGGATGCTGGAACAGACATCTGAGCCAGCTTGGGTCCACACTGCTCATTAGTTCACTTTCTAAATCTGATACAAATCAAACTAAATGGTTTCTAGGCTCAGGTTGTCCTTAGAATTAATGGAACTGCAGTCATTCAGTGCAGCATCCACACCAAGAGGTTCATGGCCAAAATCAGCCCCATGGGAACATCTCCTCAAACCTCCCTGCAGGGAGGGAGTGGCTGCTGCTACCAGAGCTCCACATCACACAGGCCTATGTTACAGGCTGTGTTTTCCCAACACATACACGATTCTCCTGACAAATTATTTAGAGATGCTGCAGCCCTGCATTGTTCAGAGACCACAGATACAGCAGCCTTGGGGGTGGGTTTGGGGAAATCGGTGGCAGCAGCAGAACCCCCGGTGGAAGCACCTGTGAGGAAGGACAGCAGGGGCCCCTGTGGGGTCAAAAAGGGGAGCAACTGACTGCCTGGCTAGCATTTACTGCTCATCATCTGTGCTCCACCAAGGAGGAAAATGGCAGGCTGAACAGGCTATTAGGCTGTTCTCTATTTAAAGGGCAGAGAGTACATCAAATAACGAGGCACCCTGAGGACACAGTGAGGGGAGAAAGCCGTGCTCAGGGTAATGTACTCATCCCGGTTTCATCTGATGAGAATTTGCATTCTGCCTTCTTCTGACCTTGTCTTACACTCAGGGACTGCTGGAGCCTCTTCAGTTAATTCAGAGTGGCCTGGAAAATGGCCTTTTTTAGAGCAGCCCTCTCCCAGCTGAAGAAGGGCTGCTGTGGTGCCCTCAGTCATCTCAGCTCCTCAGATCTTCTGGCAATCTTTTTTCATGTGTTCCCATGCCACTGCAGCCACGAGAAAACCTGCTCTTGAACCTTCCCCTGGCCCTGTCCAAAAGTCCCCTCTCCTGATGATGAGGCAGGACTGCTGCCCTCCCAGCCCTGATCCAGTGTAACTCTCCACAGGAGACAGGGCTAATTAACAGAGGAAGTTCTTCTGCAGTAACTGGGCATTGGCTTCTGGTAGGGTTTCCACAACTGCATTAAACAGACCATCAAATCCAAAATCAATTCCTCAACCCCTCTTCTACTTGGCAGCTAAGGGTTTGAGTTTCAAAGGCTAATTGAGTGTTAATGTCTAGCTAAACTCTGTGCAAGACATCTCTTACACTAACAGCTCCTATTTTATAAGTTACTCCTACCTCAATAAATTTAGACAAGTATAATTTGAGGCTATTATTTATGGCATGAAAAAAATCAATATCATCATAAATCTGCTGACAGCAATCAGCTCTTAGACAAAGATTGCAGAGCTTGAGGTGTTCCAAACTTGCTGTGCCTACCCTGCACTGAGCTGTACCTTTTGCAAGCCAATGGAGAACATCAACACATTTGGCCCCTTTGCTGTGACGAGGGGGCAACACCCAAAGTCCATCCCTGTCTCTGCTGCACAGGACTGGAGTGCATCCAGTGCATCCAAAGTCCACCCCCTCTGCTGCAATATGCACAGAATGAAGTCCCAGCCCTTCCAATTAGGAGCTTTCATTCCACCCGTGAAAACAACTGGCCTGTATTTTATAAGTGTCTGTTGCTTTTGTAACTACCCTCATAAAACAAGCAATTCCCTCTGCCTTGGAACTCAGGAGTAATTTGGATGTTAATCCAATCAGGAAAATGCAAACCCCCTTCAGAAGCAGTAAAGAACTAACAGCTCTGCAACCTAACTGTATACACTAAATATTTAATACACACACGTACACACACGAAACGCGCCCATGGAGGTTTACTTTATGCCCAAAGAGAGGCAGAGAGATGGAATTAGAGCAACAAAAATGTGCTTTACTCTATAAAATAGACTTCTCCGTTCTCCGTGTAGGCCATCTCCCAGTTTTCCGGCAGAGGACCTAGGTTATCCTCGGCAGAAGGAGGTAGGTATTGGGGGAGGCTCTGAGATGGGTCCGTGGTGGGGACGTGGGTGTGCCTCTCAGTCGTGGACGGTGGGGCTGCCTCTCTCCCGCTATGCGCGTTGTGCTCCTCTTGGTCACCAGACTCTGCTGCGGAACAAACACACACAGATACAAGTGACAATCGGTCCTTTCCTTCCCTGCTTTGCTCCTCCACGTTTAGCCTGCCAGTTTTCCTCTCCTTGCCTTTTAATTCACGAGACACAGCAACAGATGGAGCGAGGGCAGAGCCCCAGCAGTCTCTGAGGCAGCAGGGGCGAGCTCTCCTTGCCCACACACACTCTGCCAGCCAAACAAACCAGGAGCTGTGATCAGCTCCAACAGGCCCTGCTGAGGTACCAAATTCCTCCAAGCTGAAGCCAGGGCTCACTGGTGTAGAGGAGTTCAGTGAGCTTTCAAGCAGGCTTACAGGTTCACTCCTGCAGTGCCAACTGTGGGACAGGATTAGGAGGATAAAATTTCTTGTTTGAAGAATGATCAAAAGAGATTTTACAAGTGCAAAATGTTGCCAGAAGCTCAAAGTCAACAAGCTAATGGTGAGTGTCTTCAGTGTTATTTTAAATTAAAAATTAAAATGAATGTCAGCACTGTACCATGTGTCCACATGTTGCTGCTCACTAGTGCCCGTTCTTGCTGTCTGAGGAGGTTTATTCCAAGGCTCATCTTCCAGTCAAAGTCAGTCAGGAGTATTTTATGCTGCATCTGGCCCTTCTCCCTCTAAGGAAATATTTCTGATTCTTGTATCCATGCAGCTTTCAGCTGTATGCATGAAACAATGCTGCTCATCCCCTCCCATCACTCATGACAGTAAATGCTCCCCAAAAAACAGGTCTGTGCCCTCACTCCTTCACAGAGAGGTTTTGGCAACAATGGACAAATGCTAAAATGAACCCTGTGTCCACCAAAGGGACTTTCTCTGTTTGACTCGTGAAGGTGTTGAAAATTTATGGCAGTACTTCCACATCCCCTGAGAACATCAGTACAAGCACAGCTTGACAACGCACTGAGCAAAAAACAGAGATCAGTGTCACCCTCTGCCAAGTCCCCAAAGGAGTGGGGCTGAAAGGGCTTCACAGACAGAACTTTCCCTGCTCTCCACACCAGAGACCATGGACATCTTCAGCTCACAGCCCACAGCCCTGGAAACAGCTCCTTCATTATTCTAGTCTGTGGGCTGCCATTACCAAAAGAGAAGAACACTGGGAGGAACAGGAAGAAAAACATCTAGACTATACCAGTACCCTCAGTGCTTGCTTTTCAGCCCTCCTGGAGTTTGATATTTTTAGGTAGAAGATGACAGCATAAAGAAGCGTGAAAGAACCATCGCCAGCTAAAAACTGAGAGTACAAACATGCCAAAATCTGGAAAACACAAGTTACCCAGAGGTCTCCTAGGGAAGCAGGAGCATTTCAATATGGCTAGCACACTTTCATGTAAAATAAGCGTAAGGAATCACTTTGGTATATGAGAAATAACTCTCTTCCTGATTCTGTGCTCATTTAATGAAGGCAAGGGGCCAGAGTGTGATAACGTTGTGACAAATGAGCTGCATCTTCCAGTATTTCATCTTGCAAAGAAAAACAAGGAAGAGAAATGATGCTCAAGCTACTTCAGGGACACCAAACTGAGATGGGCAGAAAGGAAATCAAATAACAGATCTCCCACCACCTTCTTCCCAAAATGAGATCCTGTGACAAAGGCTGAGGCTGCTGTCATGTCACAACATGTGAAAAACCACCCTCGGTTTGTCAATGAGCTGGCAGCAGAGACAGAAATTCCAACCTGGGAGAAATGAGGCTGGCTAGAAGCAATTTGAGTTGGAAATGGAGTAGGTAGCAGCCAAAGAGAGTACAATCCTCAAAAGCCATTTGATAGTTTGGCCTGCAGAGGACCAAAACTAAATCTCAGCCTAAATCCTTTTAAAGATCCAAATGTTAGAGCCAGGATATTGGCAGGTGGGAACTGGCAGGACAGATCTTCTAGTCAGAAGGCTGGGAAAGAAAATTTTAATGGTGATAGAAAGTGATCAGAGGACAAAGGACTGGGCACCAGTTAAGGTGAGCTCGCAAGGCAAGCAGCTGGGAAAGACTTGAAGGTATTGATAATACTTGCTCAGTACCTGCCTCAAAAGGAGCCCTGAAGATGAATTCAGTGAAACTGAGCTGAGGTAACAATGCTCTAAGCACTAAGAAATACTAGGCCTGGGGACATGGGGAAGAGCTCTTGCCCCTCAGATTGTCACAACCTTCCAGTAGATTTCTGTGGAAACTCAATGGATCTCCAATGGTGTTTTAGTCTGAATCTGCCTGTACAGCCCTTGACTTGAGATTGCAAAAGTTTCCAGTGATCTTTCAGCCAAAGCCATGGTGGGAACAAGATCTGTGTTCAGCAGGACACAAGAGCTTCGTGAAATACAGAACTTGCACTCATGCTCCAGATCCCATTCCTGCAGCACACAGCACTCCATGTGCTGGAAGGTACCTGGAGAAGAGGACCTAGGACAGTAACTGTATGTGATGGGCAGCTGTAGATGCAAGGTAGCATAAAGGACAGCAATATTTTTAGGAAGGAGCAATGATTAATTCCAAATGTAAACCTGGTTGAGTAATTTCATACTGTTTGTAACTGTCAACCATAGCTCAGTTGCTCCCTGACCTTTCTGCAATTAATGGATTTGAACTTTACCACATTTCTGTCTCAACCAGTTCAATCCCACAAGGCCTTTTTGGAAAGACCCAGCTGTGCATGTGGTTGATCACACCTGGGCATCTGCCACTCAGGTGTCAGCCAGTTCTGTTTGGCACTGACAGCTCTGCAGAAAACACAATAAAAAAAACACATCCTCTTCAAAATACCCTCCAGAAGCCTTCCCCACGTATTCTAACTGAAGGACAGTGGTATTTTTGCTTTACCTGTGAAGCTACTGCTCATTTCAGGTACATCATCCTCTTCCTCATTCTCCGTATGCACTATGCCAGCATTTTGCATATCATTGTAAGACTTGGTTCGCTTTGGAGTCGACTGCTTGGAGCCAGACTGCAGGTTTTGCAAAGCATTGGTGGAAGTCACTTTCCCACTGAGGGGCTGGCTTGGAGGCTTCGGCGTTCCATAATAGTTACCTAGGCAATAGAGACACATTTGCATCTTCAAAAGAGAACAGTTTACAGCAGTAAGTTTTCTATTTCACTTTCTTTACAGTTCCATTAAAATTTCCGTCCCTCCCCACAGATAAGTATATAAAGAAGCTAACACGTGCCGTTCCCATTTTTGGGGGTGCATACTTCATCTCTACAGCAGACACAGAAATATTTCTTGCCTTTTTAGTTATTCTTGTCGAATCTAAAAGGAGAAGCAGTGGTTGTATTGTTTAGGTGCACTGAGCGTACATGGGCTAAAACAAAAGGCAGTCATGGTGAATAGCAAAACTTCATCTCGTTACATCTGAATTTCAATTAGTAGCCTTTTTACATGTGTGCACCCACACAATGCTGTGGCAGATCTGGAGTGAGCCCTGCAGAAAATAAAAAATTCATGACTGCTATCACCAAGAGAAGTGATGAAAGGCTCGGTGGCCTGCTTTAGTACACAGGTTCTTTTAGGGGGGATGTTGCATTTGGAAAGCAAACACTATTTTCTCTCTAAAAGGAAACTTAGTTAAAAGAGGGAAAAGTAAAGATACCACATGGCTTTGTTCGAAGAGGAAATTCAGCAGTTGGGTCAACTTGGGTAGAAGTGGAGATGCAGACCTTAAAGCTAAGCTTGAAGGGACACAGATGCACCCGGGGTTATGCCAATACATGCTCAGAATCCACCACCAGCTGTGATGGAAACAGTGCAGAGTGCTTGGGCTGCCTCCCTGCCATTTTAAGTGACCACGGAAGAGACACAGAAGAAGTGCACGCTCATTCATGCCAGCACAGCACAGAGGTATTTCACTGGCCCTGTTTCACTTCACCTCCACACCACAGCACTGCTTGATTTGTCCTAAATATCTCCACAGCAACCTCAGGTCTGGAATCTGTTCCCACAGCACTGGGCATTACAGGAATTCAGACCCACAATGACCTGTTACATACAACAGTTTTATATAAAACTACCCAACATTTTTCTTTCAGGAATTACTGCTAATTTTTATTTGCTGTCTTCAGATTCCAAGGGTAGACCGAAAAATTTTCCCCATGCCCTTTGACACGACAAAACACAAAGGATGCCCTCCCATATAGTTCAATTGTGGCAACAGTGCAAAATTCTTCTCTAAAACATACATTTATTTACATTCTTAATTGATTTCCACATGCTACATATAACCTGAAAGCATTATTTTTCAATTTTTCAGTACATATTTTCTCAGTCACTGTAGAAGAAGACCAGGTTTGAGACCATCTAAGGAACCTGAAGGAGCACAGGTCCATGGGAAGTGATGAGGTGCATCAGCAGGGAACCTGGATGGAGTTGCTCCATCACTTTCCACCATATTTGAGGAGTTGTGGCAGCCTGGTGAAACTCCCACTGACTGTAAAAGGAAAAAGACAATCCTTTTCTTATCAATGGAGGACCTAGGAAGAGGCCAGCCAGCCTCACCCCTGAGCCTGGCAGGATCATGGAGCAGCTCCTCCTGGGAGGAGGAACACCAGGACCCACCAGGAGCTGGAATCACCCTGACTTGCACTGGCAGAGTCCATCTGGGAAAAGGAAACACCAGCAATCATTCCTCCTCACTGCCTCCTGTGAGGTGAGAAGGTAGAAAAGGTATTATTTCTCACAGAGCTGAGGCCCAAGCAGCCAGAGCAGCTCCCACCTCCGTGCTGTTACAGCTGGAGCAGCAGCACGGCCACACGTGCAGGTTTGTCTGAGCAAGGTGTGCTCCAGCCTGTACACAGGGACGTGGATCCAGCTCCACGGGAGCAGCAAGGCTTTCATCTTCTGCTCATCATCTCAGAATCTCAAATGTACATTGATGCATAATTTATGGGGAGAAGGAAATTACTGCTTCTGGAAAGAGCCTCTAATGGGTACGGAGGCTCCACAAGCAGGTTGCAGTATCTGCTAGAGAAATAATTCTTATGCTCTACATACTGCAGAAGTGTTTTATACAAAAAGAGGTGGAATGAGGGAGAGGGAGTGCAAAGGGAAAATACAAATGTAGGTGGGCAACAAAAAAAGAAAAAAAAAGAAGATAATTAACCTTGCTCCCATCTATCCTCCTTCTCATGAAGAACAACACTGCTCTGGGATTTTGTAGTTGTTTGGTTGTTTGGGGTTTTTTTTAGGTTGTTGCTTTGTTTGGTTTTCCAGAGGAAAAAAAAAAGTTTTCTAAGGATATTAACTGCTAAGCAGAGAGAGCCATGTGTGTGTCATGCACATGAAAATTACTTTTATTTATAGCTCTGCACATCACTATTTTATGCAGAAGTTATTTTGGGTATGTTTTAACTGGTTAAATTCTTTAGGATGGATGCAACAAGGAGGATGAAGGGGATATATAGACATTGATAGTGTGAGTTTTATTTCCCCTGGACAAGAGCAAAGCACAGATGGCACCATCCCTCCTCCAATTATGGAGAAATGTATGATTATATCTTTGAATTTTGTTCCTCTTCAGTTCCTCTAGCAACAGCAAAGCTGGAGTTCCTACCAGTCCACAGAGAGCTGTTCCTCAACAGAAAAACAGGCTTCTCTGAAGTAGTTCAGGTTTTCTTACACCAAAATCATTAGTCAGTTTTCAAACCAGCCATGGCTGTTGGTACTAACATTAGTGAACAATTACTCTCTACCAAGACAGTGTGCTGTCTTAGAGGATCCCTGTAAATATAAATGAGCATACAAAAAGAGCAAATAAAAATTTGGAAACTGAACATGGCTCTCCATGTGTGGGGTTTATGGGAAATGTAGCCACCAGGGCTGAACTTTTCTTTTTTCACCACAGGAGGCAGATTAAGCCTGAGTCAATATTCGAAAAAATCAGAGCTCTTCCTTCAGATTCCCACAAGGACAAACAGGATGGGGAAATAACCCAGCTCATGAAGAAAATCTTTAAAAGAATGCTTAAACCCATCTTCCAGGTGACATGGAAAATGAGAGAAAATGGAAATGCTATCTTTCCCTCATGGATGCAGTCAGCCCTATTTCTCTTCTCCAAGCAGTTATTTTTGAAGACATGGCATGTGGGCCTGGGCGTGGAAGCAGACACACTATTGGGGGGGACTGGTAAAAATAATCATCAAACCTCATGCTTCATCCTCAAAATTGGTTATAGAAAATATTTACACTGTGACTCAGAAATCCAAACATGCTCCATTAAGAACTGACAGCGAACAGCCCAGCAAGAGTTTTACAACACTCAGACTTGACATTATTCGTTCAAATTAAATCTATCAATGTTTATGAAAAAACATACATTTAAAAATAGGCTTTAACAGTGTTTTGTGAGCCACTTGTAAGCCCAAAGAAGGGGCTAACTTCATAGCCAGTGTAATTTGTACTGAATATCCAATCAGCTCTAATTATTAACAGCATGTTACATGTGCATACACAAGCATCTGTCATCCCAGAGGATCCTAAAACATTTTCTAAGTCAGCACAGCAGTTAGAGCAGGACTCCCCGGGGTGCTGAGCTCAGGTGAAGCTCTGCAAAACTTCTGAGGATTCTGACCCCAACAGGATCTCTCTGTCCCCCAGAGAGTGGAGATTTCCAGGACAAGACTGCAGGAAATTCTACTTTTCTATGCAAATGCCAGCTCTGAAGCAGCCAGCGTGGCAGGAATGGCACATTCCCAAGTCCAATTCCTGTGGGAACTGGGCCTCTACCCCTTACCCTCCTCTCAATCACACTTGGATCCTGCCTACAGCACCTGAATTAATAGCTAATAACAACCCACTCGCTCCACAGATGCACACACCATTAACTGAATCCCTCGTCAGCACTTTTCACTAACCATTATTTTATTCAGTCCCTTGGTGCTTAAAACTTACTTAACCACAGCTGAAGTTTGATGGCAGCATCTGCAGCCAAACCCATGACTTAATCCATGCACTCTAAAGCACCACTCAGGAGAGTGCACAAAAATAACAATAATAATGAAAAAACCCAAACAGAAGAGCTATTTGGAATGAGTTCGTTTCTTTTCATCTCCTTATCTTTAAGTGTCGGCAGCTTACACATTTTAGCCTCACACCCAGTAATTAGACTTTGGTAACAGCTCATCACAACAATAAGACAAGTTCTCATCATCATAACACTTCCTGCTCCGCCAATTCAAGCAGTGATCACAATCAATGAAAGCAATCTACAGCAGCTTCCACCCTGTCCTGAATTAAAGCAAATTTTCTAAAACTTAAAAAGAGAGTTCTCTACACTGACAGCGTTGCTTTTGCAAAATTTGTCTTATATTACAAATAACAAAGCATTCTTAGTAAGTATTCCCCTGACAGGCAGTAAGTTCACCTAAAATTGTTTGTGTGACCTGGAATTTAAAATACAATTCACAAAAATACACCAACTGGTTAAGTAAAATATCTATGAATCCATTCCATAAAACCCTTGAATTCACACCATTGAATTCAATTCCATTTGGGCTGAAAGGACTCCATCCAGCCAAGATGCTGATCCTGGAATGGGATGAATGCATAAGAAATGGTTGAAATGCAGAAGAAGAGAGGCACAATCAAACAGGTTCAAAAGTGGAATGGACACTAAAGCAGAGAGAGAGGAGGAGACCATGGAGGCTGCTGGGGTGGGGACAGGGAGCTGACACGGAGAGGTGAAGAAGGCAGAGTAGCTAACTGCAAGGTCAAACATGAGTTTGAGCATTAATTCTAATGGTGCAATTACAGCAATTGAAGAATGCACTCCCAAACCACGTATTTGAGTTACTTTAACCTGTAGGTGTTTGCTCTGCAGCAGCTACTCTCCTTTCTGGTAGAAAGATGTCTATGCCTGGGACTGGGAATGCATTTGTGTCTCAGCAAAGGACAGGAAGAATTTACTGATTTTTTTCTGAATTTACTGATGCCTACATGTGAAGTCTAATTTTGCAGTTATAAAAATCCCAAGGAACTCAAAAGCTTCAGTGCAGCACAGAGGGCCCCGTGTCCATGAGAAGTGCATCTCATCTTCAAAGCCACCACTCTGTGCTAACAAGGACTCCATTAATAGCTCATGTTTCAAAAAGCACTTCATAGTTTTCTGTCTTTGTGAAAATGGGTATTTTGGGAAAGACACTTGGAGATAAGCAGCAAAATTAAGCAAGGCCTTGACACAAAGACTTGAAATGCAATTATTATATGTAATTGTTTCATTTTCTGAGACTCAGCTCCTCTTCTCTGCACCGTACAAGAACCAAAACAATTGACCCTTAATTTTAGCAGAAGAGTTTCTGCCCCTGTAATCCAGCAGGAGTGCTTGTGTCTGATTAGCACAGGATGAATTGGTTCCTGGGAGCAGAGCTCCTGCCATGGTGTTTTGTCTGCTCTCCTCCCAGATGACATTCTGCTACAGATTTCCACATCTAGATGACAGATCTGGCTGCTGTCTGCAGGATTCACCTAGCTGCAACTGCACATTGATTAGCAATTGCCTTGAGGAAATTCAGAGTATCCAGGCAACCAGGAGGAGGCTGTGGATACAGCAGCTGGATCGGAAGAAAAACAGGCAATGAAGGAGAGCTCAGAGAAATTAACCTACAATACACACATTTGCTTGAAATAGGAGATTCTCTGTCAATTTTTGTAGCTATTAATGATGAGGTTAAATGAAAGATCAGTTTGGGTTTCTTGTTAAATAAGTCAAACTGTTACAACCTGCACATTTCAAATAGGTCTGAAATGTAACATGTACTCCAATTAGTGTCCTAAAGGCAGTGGCAGCACAGGAGAAAGTCACCCACAGAACAAATCACTCTTATTCTGATTTTTGCTGAGTTATCACTGGGTGTTGACACATGCTATTGTTAGCACTCATGTACAAGCGTATCCAAGCACTTTCAAGGCATGGAAAAATCCTAAACCAAAGCAATGATACTAAAAGTAATAAACAAACAGCACAACCTTGTTAGCATGGACCAGGAGGGGGCTGGGGAGGCTCAGGGTGTTCCATGAGACCAGCTGTGTTATATCAACTGCTATATCCACATTCAAATAGATAAAATAAATCATAGACAACATAAATAAATATGTACTTGTGTATGGTGTATGCAGAAAGCAGAAGAAGCAGCTGGAAACACCCTACCTAGCATAGGGCTGTAGGAATAAAGAAAACACCCTGTCAAGCCACTGCAATATGAAACTCTTCTTAGAAATAGTTAAATATTTATATATCTAGTTCCACCACGAGGATGTGTCCCATTAGCACCTCCCCTCTCTGGAAGGCAGTGGCAGTGAGCTCTGCAGGCAGGGAAATGCTGCAGTCTGGGGAGGCCAGGCTGCCTCTGCAGAGCAGCTGGGTAACACCAGCCAGGAGCAGCCACTGCTGGAGAGCCCCAAGAACATCCTGTACCAAAAATCCAATGCCAAAATGTGCCTGGGCTGCTAGGAACAGCCTCCAACACATCAAACTATGGTTACACAGTAAATGATGCCTGAAATAACCTGAACTCTAACTTCAGAAGAAAGCAACTAATTCACCATATCTCTTTTTTGCCAGAGGTGTTTGGGAACCTTTTCCCTGAGGTTTCTGTTTTAAAACACATGACTGGTAATGAACCATTTCTGACAGAGCTCACATTGAGAAACTTGTTATTGAAAGTGCAGAGAGAGGGAGAAGCCAGCTAGGAATGCTGCAGGAAATTCAAAGCCACTCTAAACCCCTATCAGATATTTGAATATTTGCTTTTAGAGAACAAGAGCTACTCAGGTACCACTTCAGCTGTTTGCAGAATAAAGCATTGTTATCAGATGACACTTCTGTACAGCAGCACTCATGCTTAGTTAGCACTGATAATTGTGCATATCCACAACAAGGGGTTGCCTTTTTTTTCTCTACTAGTGGTTTAAAAAATAACAAGACAAAAAGCAAGTAAAGTATTAAGAGTCAAAAATAGAAGAGGAATCATTCTGCAGTGCACAGACATTAGTATGTGGCTATTCAGTGTGACATGTTACAATGGTGCTAAAGAAGCCATTATGATTTATTGAGACAATCTCTAGTCTGGAGACAAAAATCAGCAGATCTGATTAACGTGTTGTTCACCTGCACAGGCATCCCCAGCATCTGCCACCCTTCCTCTCCCATCCTCCCCTCATGTTCTGCCTGCCACAGGCTGGGCTCTCATTTCCAGGTGGGGGACTGAGTTGATGACACCCACAGGCTGTGAAGGCACCAACAAAAAAAAAATCCACCCATTTTGCTACAGCAGCTGGGGTAGTGTGGCTGCTGCAGAGAGACCCAAGGAGAGCCAGCACATCAGATAAATTAGGCTTAGGCATCTTGATTTGAAGCATGTTGCTGAATACACCTCTCTACTTCGCCTGAAATCCAAACTGCACTATTAATGTAATTTATTACAATCATTAAGTACCACAATCGGAGACCCTGTCTACAGTAGATAGTTTTATATACTTGGAAAATGTTAGCAAATCACCCCATTACATCTAAGTCATGAGACTAATGCAGATTACTTATTACTTCTCTTGGCAATCACATAACACTTGTCCTGAGAATGAAAGATGATGCCTTGACAATAATACTCCATAATGTAATAACCCTTCACATGTTATAGAGAGCAGCACTTTTTCTTTTGAGGATCACTAAGTGCTGGGCAGGCATTCATTCACACAGCCTCACCAAACCCTGGTGATACAGGCACCCCCATTCCAAATGCAGCCCCCATGTCCATGTCCCTGTGTGCCTCTGCACAGCTCCCATCTGCAGGGCTGAATGCCTGAATGCAGCACAACCCTCCAGAACACTGTGGCTTGCCCTCTCCCCCCCCTATTTCAAACAGCAGATAGCTGCAGGCACAGGGTATCTGCTGAAATATTAATGAGGAGAGAAGTAAGTGTTGTTTTAATATTCTTCAGGCCAGTCACCTGAAGTATAGAGCAGCTACCTGATCTGCCCAGGGCCACTCAGCAGCTGGGGAAAAAATGGGAATAAAATCTGGAAGCGGTGGCTGTGCTCAAAACAGCCCTCCCTTGGGGTGCCTGTGAGAGCCTGCAAGTCAAATGCAGACGTAATTGCTAAATAATTAGTAACCTACACAATTACTTCCATGCATCCATCAGTATTTTCTGCCCTGAAGGAGCAGTCAATAAATGCCTGAGACTACAATTACAGTGATTTCCTATCCACCAGAAGGCTTAGATGATGTGCAGCCTAAAAAGAATTTTCCTTCCTAATGAGTATTGTCAAAGGGAATTTCTAACTGGCTTGAAAGGGTTGTGTGCAGCACACACGTGGGGCAAAATCACCAATACTGGGGCAGCATCACAGCTCTGGGCAGGTCTTCCAGCTGCAGCTGCTGGATTCATGTGATCAACATGTAGCTTTCATCAGGGGAGAAAAGATGATGTTTCTGGGCTTTATGGTTAAAAATCAGGATGATAAAACCCAGACTGAAAATTAAGGCTTGCTGATGCCCCTCCCACCTGATTACATTTTTTGAAGCCTTTTGGGTGCAGAACACACCAGGGAGATGAGAGGTGACAGAAGAGCAGCTGCCATGCCTGCTCTGCCTTCACTGGGATGTGAATCAAAAGCTGCCCAGAGGAACCTATTTGGAGTGCACCAGAAGAAATAATAATGGCATTACAAAGCCCTGCAGGTCAGCAACACCTCTTTTCTCCTGTTCAGCTTGCACTTTCTCTTTTTGCAATTAGAGCACTTTCAAAACCCAGGTTGTTCTTTGAAAACCTGATACACTCCCCTACTTCTTTATGGTTTCCAACTGTTCTTTTCTGCTTGTTTTTCATTCTTGACAAATCAATAGTATCTGCATCAGCATCAAAGTCCTGTGCATTACCCCTCTTCTGATGCCTCCCTGTTTTCTAATCTTTCTCCCCAGAATTCTCTTCAGTAACTGTTATTAAATGCTTCTGTTACCTCTTCTTCTCTAAGATTTTTCCCAGTGACAGTATCCAGGTGACTTTGTGTCCATCTTCTCCACCACCATGTGCTGATGCTTACAAGGCCAGAAGGGTTCTTGGGACCACAGTGACCCCAAACCACCAGCCTGCTTGAGCCACATGAGCTTGTGGCTGGCACATGAGAACTTCCCCATTCCTCATCCCTACTGGCCATTTCATAGCATTCCTCTTCCTTCATCTCTGAATCACTTGAGAGCATTAAATCACAAGCAACCCTATCTCTTCAATTGTTCTGATTTCTACTCCGCACAGCAAGTAGAACCAGAAGATAATTTCCTTGTGTTGGGTTTTATTTCTCTGGTTTAGAATAAGCCATCACCGATCAAAAACACAGTCAAATTTATCATGGTGGAACACTTACTGAAAAAAATATGGCAGCAAAATTCAGCAAAAAAAAGTGGTAATTAAAATATCTAAGACTGCAAAGCTGGACAATAACAGAGATTTGCCCATTAAAAGTCTAACTTGCTTTGTGGTTTGGGTTTCTGGCAGATTTTTTTTTTTAATAGACAAAATCGCTTGCTACTGCAGCATCAAGTCTGAATCATCCCATCTTCCAAGATCTAATCAAGATCAACACTCTCTTGATCGATACAGCTGTAAAATAAGATTTCCCAAAAAAAGTACAACAAAGCCATTAAAGAAATCTCAGAAGGCAGCAAAATAATTTCTTTAAGCCATAAGTGAAAAATGAACTCTATTTATTTCACATTACAATCAAATAGTAATGTGTCTTGATGCATATGTGCACACATGCATCATCATTATTTGCTTTATTCTTATTGATTTTTCCTTCCATGGGCCAGCACTCCAGAACCACAATGCACCAGCATCACTGATGTCAATGGGGAAAGAAGCCTCTCAGCACTTGTGACAAATTATTCCTTTAAAGTTCAGGCACTTCTATCACCCACAGAAATGAAATACACATTAGACTTATGAGAAATCAACCTCATCTCCAGCAACTGAAAAGAGCAAGCCATGAAACCCAAACAGTTGAGCTGCTGCTGCATATAATCACATAGGCAATGAAATGACTGTGTTATAACAGTCCCAGGTGGATTCAGCATTTCCTGAGAACTAATTCCCAGCATGTCCCAGGAGCCAGCTTACAGACAGTTACCCATTTTGTCTTTCCAAGTGGAAAGGTCACTAGAACAAATAGATCAGGAAGCAATGGCAAGGCCTTTCAGCTGATCTATTTCAAGCGCCACGACAAAGAAAACTAATTTGGCGTTATAATTAGAAACACAGAGAGGAAAAAGCTCATTTTGGAGAAGAGCTGCTGCTGGAACGTTAGCATTGGTGCTGATGGAGCTAATCAGCTCAGAAAAGTGGAAGAGTGAAACCAAATTATACACTTAGCATCTTCATGCAAACCAGGTCTGCAGCTGGGAGTGAGCATAAGGTTTAAAGGTGCCCTTAAAAAGGAGTTTTTAAAGAAGCAGACCAACAGTATTTCAGGACTCTTTCTTCAGACCCTGAACACCAAAACCATGTCACAATTTTTTCTGCTCATGTTTGATGACTAATTTGCAAAGACTTTTGGCTAGTTGTGTGCATTTTTAAATGCATTCCATATTTCTTATTGTAAAGAATAATTAGAATAAGGTTGCAAGGATAGGGTTTTTCAATCTCTCAGATTTACAGAAAGAACGATTAAACTTCTTTCAAATGGAAATATGAAATGACTGAGCTGAAGTACACTGGAAGGACTTTCAAACCTGTAAAGTATTTCTTTTCATTGTCTTGTCAAGAGGTAGATTTGAATGTTCTCCTGAGGAAAAAAACCCAACCCACTCCAAAAGGAGTTTTCAATTTAAAGGAGCTACAGACTGCAGATTTAGTTACACAAATCCTATTGTGTACCTAAAAATGGCCAATTTGCCTTGCATTTCTCTGGAGCTTTTTTTGCTCTCACCCTGGTGACATTTCAGTGCCCCTTGGCTGTCTCAGCACTGCTGTTTGCAAAGTTGTGCTGTAAAAAGGATCAACACAATGACCCAAGTTATAAGTAATTGTCCAAGAATAAGGAAAAAAAACCCCAAAAGCAGTGCATCATGTAGCTGCACAGTAACACACATCTGGGTGATGAAGGAAGTGTATTTAGGGAAGATGGAGGGAAAGAAAAAGAGCAGAAGGAAAGAAAAACTGAACAAGGAGATGAGCCCTAGTGGAAACAAAGGATAAATGCATACTGGCCCAGTATTCTGTTACAGGATTACAGATTGGATTTTCCTGGCCTACTGTTGATCTTTTCAGGCAGCTAACTTGAAGGCAGAAGTTAAAAGCACAGCAAATCTGGAATTCCCTCTATCAGGTTCCAGAGAAAAGGGAAGCAGAGCACTGGGATGGAAAGCAAGGTCCTAACTTGAGCGAGGGTGATACAAATGTGGTGTCCCACCACAGGTACTTGAAGTGCTTTTTCACTGCCCCTGGCTCCATACCTTCATAAGTTCCTACTTCCAGAAGGGTCCCACTTCTCTCCAACTCCAGGAATTCCTCCACAGTCAGAAAGTTATAGTCCACACCAGGCACTTCTCCTTCTCTTGGAGGGCGGGTTGTGCCTGAAAGGAAAAATCAGAACATTATCAGAGTTGTTTTACTATCAAGAGTCAAAAGGGACAGTGACAAATTTTCACAAAGATACAAAAGTATCTGTAAAGCACAGTTCTGTGAGTCACAAAGGTCAAAAGAAGTTTGAAGTTAGGAGCCCATGTAAAAACAAGACATAGATTTCAGGTTGAACCGGTGGCACCAATTTGAACAAAACAACTGAGGGATGTTTCTTGTGTTCTCAGAAAGACTCTGGCAAAGAAATCTCTCATCTCTGTGTCCAGAAACACAGCTGGAAAAGTTTGGTACTGGGAATATGCCAGCAATTACTTTCCTGCTGTTAGCATTGTCTCTCATACTTCACTAGAAGTGCCATCTGTATTACCACATAAGGCAACTATTTTCAGGTTCCATTATTTCTGTATCGCTAGCTTATCAAATGTTCTCTCACATCATAAACATAATTTCTCCCTTGATTCTTCTTACTGTTTTATCTCTATTCATGCTATTATTTTTTATTCAGCATTAAAAAGTACCAGGAGATGGTTTTGATGCACCATCCACACATGCTCACTGAAGAGACAACCTGACAACTCTTCTCACTGAGTTCACCGACAAGGCGGTTCCAGTTCAGGAATACTTTTGAGCAGTAAGTCACACTCAATCTCTCTCTCCAGCACTCGGCAATTTCTGTAGTGCCCATGGAGAACTGGCTCTGATCGCTGCCACTCTGCCAGCTCTGAAACTCTTGTCCCTTCTGGCCAATTCACAGCACTCTGAAGCACAGTGTAAGACGAGTAATTTCATGACTTTTTTTCCTAAGATGACTCGGGATGCTGCATTTTAGGTCACTGAGCACACCTTCATTGATCAGGATCCATTTCTGTAGAACAGCCTTTACTTTCCATGAGTCTGGAGGCTGGGAGGTGACTGGGTTCTGTACATCTGAGATTAAATATCAATGACAGATTTACAGATGGTACAGGAAACTGAATTTTGGAAGAAAGACCAGAGTTACAGAGTTGGAGGTGTCTGAATGCTGGGGCTGAAGCCAGGCTGCTGGCTTGGGAATAACTTCAGAGACGTGGAAACCATACCTAACATTTAACAAAGCATAATTTCTCCCTTCTGAGGGACTCTTCTGGCCCCTGGGCAGTGTCTTCTCAGTGCATACAATTTCTTAAACCCTTTATAAAAGGACAGAAGAAAGAATAAAGAAGCTGAGCTTCTGAAAACTAATTGGGAAGATTCCAGTTCTCAGAAGTTGAAAGAGCATAAATTTACCATGCCTGCATCTGGCAAATGTTTTCCTCAAGTGCCAGGAAAGCGGAAAGTCTGCTTATCTCCTATTCATCTGAGAGACTGCTCAAGAGGTCAGTCTTGACAGAGTGACACCCTTGAAAGACTATCACTAGATTAATTTCCTTGATTGACATCCACTTTCTCTAACATCCTCCATTTCTTGTTTCAAAATAGAAACTCTCTTTTTTATTATTTACCATCAGCCTTCAGAGAGTCTATAAATTCCTGTGCTTTTTTCCATCATTCTCCTCTTGGAGCTTTATGAATGAGTGAAGGAAGGAGAAAAAGTAAGGAAGGGGATGGAAATATGTAGTGATGGATAGTGTAGGATGGATCCAGTGATGGATATCTGTACCCTGCTAGCAGAATTACTCTTTCCTATTTGGAAAGGACTCAGTCTTGTATTTTTTGTATTTTTGAATCCTTATAGTAAGGCTAAAACAGTTTTTCCTAGGTAGATTGTAACAGAAGACAATTTTCTTTCACAGATCTAGTCCAGAGGAATGCAGGAGCTGCTCCTCTCCACCCCATGCTGGTGCTTCCATCCCAAGGCAGGCAGAGACGCTCACTCAGGTCCCTCCCTGGCACACCAGGAGCCTGGAGCACACACCCAGCAGCCAGGATGATCACAGCCCAGATGCCACATGTCCTTCCTGAGCACTGAATTGCCACTGAGGCTGGGAGGACCCTCCCAGGGGCATCGTGTCTGGTGGCCACTGGCACATTCCCCTAAACCTGGCCAGGAGAGGGAAGCAAGAAGGATGATAGGCCACACCAATAACTCTGGCCAGTGGTAAGCTGTAGCTGTCCCATGCCCAGAGCACGATGGAAGTGAGAATTAGACTCTCCAGCACTGCTCATCAATCAGTAAACGTCACCCCCAGCCATGTGAGCCGAATGACAAAGACTGGGACTGTGTTTTCCCAATAACTACTAACACATTGATGAGACACAAAGATCAGGATTGCTTTCACCTTATCTTTTAATGCCTCTTCTTCTCTTTATCTCTATCTTCCCACAGAGCATATTTATTAATAATTTTTTCCTTCCTTCTGAATTTTTATAGCAGTGAAATTGCAGTCAGCAGTTTACTAGTGCTGGCTGCCTATTTGACATGACAATTATATCTCTGCCATAATTCCTCTGAGCCATTTTAATGGATCTATTTGTTTCATCTCAGTGTTCTTAATTTCCTGAATATGTTCAAGTAAAAAAAACCCTCAGCTGTGCCTGCTATCAGCGCCACTGCCTGCAACACACGCAGAAAGCATTAGGAAAGTCACCACAGAAAAGGAAAACATTGCATCACAGAGATAACATTTGTCACCTCAGCTGGTCCTCAGCAGCAAACCCAGGGAAAATAAAAACTGCACTGGCTGGGATATCTTATCTGGGCGAAGGCGAAAAACCCAGCAAGTTTCCATGTTGCTGTCTGGAGCAGAGATTGCTTGCAGATGCTCCGGCTGTTATCCTGCTCCACATCTGAGCAAGTGTTACTGAAAGCAATTCAGGAAGGCAGGGGGAAGGGAAAACCCGCCTCCGTTTTTCTTGTAGCAGAATGACAGGCTGCCGGCTGGACACACGCCTGGCAGATGGCATTTCAAAGAGTTTTCATGAACCATCTGGGATGTGTACAATGATTACAAACCACACTTACAACAAAGCCAGAAGGGCTGCTTCACAAGGAGGGTGGGGGGAGAGGGCGGGCGGTAAGAAAAGAAAGCCAAGAGGCACAAACTCCGTGACTTTTCCCAGGCACAGGACACTGGGAATAATCAGCACCTTCCACCCAGAGCCCTTTCGCAGCCTGGAACCACTGCTCCAAGGCTGGGCAGCTTGTGTGTGCACAGGCCAGCACCATCACAGCCTGCTAGCCACCACTGGAGCTCTCTGCTGATAAACTCCAATTGTAATTAAGTCTCCCATCTCTAGCATGGCTTAATTATGTACAAAAGCAAAGTGTGTCTATCCTCCTTCCCCCTTTAAATTGCATTTCAACATCCTTACCACAGGATGGTCTTCAGTGAAGGGGATGACTACTTTTTATCAGAGCTAATAGCAGGTCAGACCACTGCTAATGGCAGAATAAATTGAGCACAGTGAGAGCTGTATTTAGCACAAACAAAAGATAAGATAATCCACTCGAGAAGATGAGCCAATCATATTTAAATACGTTTAGTTGCCTGTCTTGTTTGCATTGAAATATTAAGTGGCATGAAATCTTATTGCCTTTAGGTACCAATTTAGCTAATTAATTTGAGCTATGTCCATTGTGTTACTACCTCAGAATTGCTAATGCAGCAACAAGAAGGAACTAGAGGGGAAACTGAGTGGCTACCAACTCCTTCTGCACATTTAATGGTTCATAAGCTTTCAGTCTGATTTGACTAGCATATCCCACAGCATACACAACTAGTTAGATACATTACATTCACAGGGGAATTCCTCAAATTTCACAGAAGACTTAAGGAAAAAAAAAAGACTACTGGTAGCATTGCAGTTTTTACTTTCTCTTGTGGGCTGGGGAAGTAGAACTACATCTGAGTGGCTCAGCTGAAATGCTTGGTTTGGTTATCACCCCCAAGCTATCTGCATCCCAGTTTATTCATGCATCCCTAATCCTTGGGCCACAGGAGAGGGATCTCATCATGGGCTGGAGACCCCACCTGAGAAACTGCTTCTCACAGGTGAGTTTGCCCAAGGAGAGCTCAGTGCTGTACATGAACTAATTAGAGCTTGTGCACACACGCCTAGAATAACTGGGCTGTGGCTCAGATGTACTGATGACTATCAGCTACTCTGCTGAATAATTTAAGTGCCCATTTAAAAGACAAATAGCTTCTGCTGTTGTGCTGCCTATCAACCATGCTGACACTCACCCGACATGAGCCTCAATTATACTATGGCCAGACTGCTAATATACAACTCAGGGGCTGTTTAGTTCTTTATCAATCTACCAGGGCTTCAAGTTAAGCTGTTAATATTCACTGATGCCCTGCTGCTAAATTAATCAGAGTCTTGCTATTGTAATCTAAAAATAAGACTTAATGGGGTTGCAGTCACTTCAATTGCTTCCATGTAAAAAGAAAAAATGTTCTTGGGCAGTAATACTGTTAGTGTGCACCAAAACCAGCCCCTAGCCAGTCATTTGGAAATCACCATTTCAAGTTCAGAATACCTACAACTCCATTTGCAAAGCAGTAATTTCTGCAAACTCCTTCTCTGGTTCCACTGGCTGGCAGTGACAATCTGGTGAGCCACCAAAATACATCTCATCAAACCACAAGCCATTTGCTCCTCAGCTCCACTGACCAGCATCTCTTAAAATGACAGATAATGTGGGAACTGTACACTCAAAGTAATGATAATAGTTGCTACAACCATGTTTTATACAGGCTCAAGCCACTGGTGGTCACCAGCAGTGGGTGGAACTGCAGTAAATAAGGTTTTAATGTGAAGTGTGCAGGGATGCTCCTGACTCAGGAGGCTGCAAGGCCAAGCGCTGCTGGGGGAAGTTTGGGAAGGCTGGGGTGAGAGGAAGGCAGGGTGCTGCTCTTCCCATTGTTCTAAAAACTGGTATTTTTGTTCATTCAGCAAGAAGAGACTGCTCTCATCACCTACACGGAAAAAGCCTTCAGCTGCCAAAGAAGAAACATATTAGGAAAAACCAGCCCCTTTTGCCTCCCACTGTGTTTGGAGGTCACCTTCTTCCCTCTCATCACAGGGTAATTTGGAGAGGCTGCTTTGGCTCTCCTGCATCTGTCACCTATGGTGCCAGATAACTGGAAGGCAGAACAAACTTCACAGATCTGCTAATAGCAAATGGAGAAGGAAAGAGACAGAGACAGCCTGGTCTGACTCCACAAGAGGGAACCTGATCAGCAGCCAAGCTCAAGGCAGAACTTATCAGCAGCACAGTACTAAAAACAGCCTTATCCACATTCACAAAAATAAAGTGTAAGCTGTCTGCAAGAAGACACTGTACACAGAACTAGCTTATCTTATTGACTTCTGGGGTCGCTCAAACTAAGACTAAGAATACCTTATTTTTTTTCCCCATCAGAAGTAAAAGGAATTGTATTTGGATGTTGTTGTGCAATCCATTATACACTGTAACCCCACATACCTGTGGTAAGGGGTCATTCAGAGTTGTAACTACGTAAAATATGGGCATTTCAGAGGCCAAATCTGTTACAAACCAAACATGCCCAGCTTATAAATACCATTTTCTCCTGAAACTTGAAACTCAGGCAGCCCATTCTGGGATATTAAATTCAGTCCATCCCTTCTCCAGCCAGCAACTTGACACCTATAAACCCCAAAAACGTGACAAGCATTCAAGGTGTCTTGGTGGAGGAGTAGAAATTCAACCCAAAGAAGAATGTGTCTGCCACTAGAAATTAACTCCCAGCCCTGTTAATGATGCACACACAGGAACAGATGCTGATTGACTCTTCCTGGCCACACACACAACTGCAGGAATAAGAGCAAATTTCTGCCACTGTGGTCAGCAGGAACGACTGATTAAACCCAGAAAAGAGCTGACCAAGACAGAACTGTCTTTCTACAGACATGTTTCAGAGAGAAATGCATTTCATGGCCGCTGTCTAAAGCAATTTTTCTTCCATGGGGGAGATGGAAGGGATTTGTACAGAAGAGCTCCTTCTCCCACCTGCCTTTCCAGCAAGTGGCCAAAGAAGGATCCCAGAGCAGCAGCTTGTGAGGAACCCCTGTTGCTCAGAAGGCTGTACCAGCCATGCCCACAAGTGCTGGCAGGCTGACCCTCAGCACACCCAGAAGCCATTGTCCCTCTTTCTGAGGTGCTGTGTCCAGTTCATCTCCCTGCCCTTCCCCCCAGAGAGGCACGGACTGCCCCGAGCCTCCCTGGAGAAGTGATTCAGCCAAGCCACACAGCACAGCTCAGATTGTGTAAACCCTCCAGGCAGCTAGTTATTTCTGTCCTTTATAAATCTATTTTTGGTATTTCAGTGGCCTTCCCTGCCACCAAATAAGAACGCAGATAATCTTCAACACATTTATCCTCAGAGCGCTCTGAGGTAGAGAAAGCGGGTTTGTTTCCGGTTAATAGCACAAGACCAGCCAAACCCAGGCTCTCAAAGGACTCCAGGAACCTAATTCTGGAGAAATCAATGGGATTTAGGAAACCCTACAGATCAGGATCAGGGCCTAGCAGATTAAAAGGGACAAAAATAACTTGTCACCGTGTCGGGGCTTTGCAAGCTCCTGTGTACGTGTCGTGAAACACCGGGCCAAGGCCAGGCACAGCCAATTCAGCATGAGGGGTTCACTCCCCACTCTAACAGCAATTTGAAAAAAACCTGATAATCACCTGATGATGAGAAGTAAGGGTATAAAACCTGCCACACTGCCCAAGAAAGCCACTGTAAAAAGACCTGTTTAAGGATCTATGCCAAACATTCCAACAGAGCATCACCCCCTGACCCAAGTACCACCAGTGGTTCTACTGCCACGTGGCAGCTGCTAATGCAGTCACAGCCTCTTCCTGTGTCCTTCAGAGCATTCATTTGCTTTCTCCTAAGCAAAGAAAAGAGTATTCTGGCACCAAATAAAGCATAAATAATAAATATTCTCGGGTTCACACTAGCAGCAGCTCTAGATCCCTTTCTTTGAGTGATTGCTGTTACCTCACCAGACACCTGCAGCCAAATCCCTCTTATTTCCCACGAGGTGGGACACCCACCAAGAAGATTAAACTTCATGAACTAATGAGTTTGCCATTAATCCCGTGTTCCTAGAGTCCAACAGCACGACATCCACTAATTTAAATTGTGAACTGCTGATGAAAAGCAAACTATGTACCTCCTTGGCAAGAATACCTTAGCTGTACTATGCACAGTTCATTCTAATATATGGATTAGTGTAATAAAGTGTAATTTTATAAATCAATAAAGCTGTAGTAATGAGATTGCACTGTAATGTTCTGCTTCTAAATACTGGCACAGAAATGAATGAAAATTGCCATTTGTCTAAGTGTGGATGCAACTTACAGAAAGGGAAATTAGCTGACAGTAAATTAACAAGGTGATTATATACTTGCACTTACATTCTCTTTCTCTCACATATACATTTTTAGAAGCTTAGATAATTCTGCAGCCATGGCACAAACCTTTATTTCAAAAGGTCCACCTTTCATCTTAGTAAAAATTATCATAGTTACTTTCAGCAGAAATGTCTGTCTTGGGAAAGGTTGGCTGAGGGTGGTAAATTAAATACATACACTGGCTAATTACAGAGCATCCCGAGTAGCTGGTTATTTTTAATCCTGTAGATCATTCACTCTGGGATATTTCCACCCAAGCCCAGCCTGACCCCTGAAGCGCTTCCACATGAGTCACCTGCAGCCTCACCATGCTGAGGCAGAGCAGTGGAAAAGCACAAAGTGGATTCAGATGATTATTCCATACCAATGTGAACATCTGTATTAAATACACAGGACAAAGGTGTGTGGGGGGAAATGCTTAAAATACCCTTAACTCACAGGAGACCTGGGATGGAGGGCTGCTCCCACACATTCAGCACTTTAAAACAAATACTTCATTGTCTTATTTATACTTTCACATTTTAGGAAGTAGTTTATCAGGAGGTATAACCAATCATGCTTTAAATCTGCTTTTTTTCCATGGCTGCTTGCAGAGCTATCTGATTTCTCCAAACTGCCAAAGAGAAGGCGCAGCCCAGTCTGAGAGCTTCATAACTCAAGGACAGCATTAAACCAAGCTGTGACCTGGTCCAGCAGCAGCATCCAGAAAGAAAGAAAAGAAAACTGAGAAAGAAAACAGCCACTGACTCCCTGTGATGTTTGGCTGAGGGAATGGATTAAGACAGTAGAGTATTAAAAACTGCATTTCATTAGCTATCAGATTGTCACATGGCTTGGTACAAGTTTTGAGTAGGTTGTACAGAAGTAGAACCATAGAATAGGTAAGATTAAAAATCTTTCCTATTTATAGAAATATTTATTCCTAAATAAGAGAAATAAAGATTTCCACACCAAAGGCTGAGAGAAAAGGGGTTTGGAAAAGATGAGGGCACAAGACAGAACATTTTGAGACTGGGTACACTGTAAACTCTTATAAGATGAATTGCCAAGTCACACAGCAAAGACAGACACAAAACCAGGCAAGTCTGATCAGCCAAGCTCAGTTTTCCTGAGAAAACTTAAGGGTTTTATAAACCTTATACCTTTCCAGTCCTTTACCAATCCTTTTTGCCTGCCATGAAGCAGTGGAGGAATTTTCCCATTTGGGGAAAGACATGCAGTGGAGTTTTGAAGCAGGAATACAGTGAACAAGAACACAATGACCAGTTTTATAAAAAAAAAAAAAAAAAAAAAAAAAGAAAAAGAAAACCTGTTTGGGCAGCATGTGGGACTATTTCAACCAAAAGAAGAATCCCCTGACAGTCACACTCCCAAGGCCAGAGATTTTAATTTCTGGGACTGGAAGGCTCCTGCAGTGTCCATTCACCTGGCTGGCATCCCCCATCTTCATGTCCTTTGTTGCACCAAAGGTTGGCAGCTCACAGCCTCTCCTCTGGGGCTCCCACCCAGAGCTCAACCTGCATTTCAATCTCCATCTCCATCTTTTGAGCCCAGCAGCCTGGACCAGGTGTATTCCTCAACAGCACCACTACACAACCTGACACAGCTATTGGAAGAAAAAATGCAACTCTTTTCTGTAAAGCTGGATACCAAAACATTTTAAATTCCACAAAACAAGATATCCTATTTGCTATTCTACTTCAAGGCTTCAGACATGCCCCCAAGATCAAATACCATCATTAAGCTCATAATAAATGGCATTTCCAACACAGACTGAACACCTGCAGTATTTCAATTCAGCTTTTATTCAGAAACAATGCTTGCTTTTCACATCTGCATACATATGTGCACATAAAATCCATATCCACATAAAAGCCAGAGTACTACATTTCAGATTATTTGATGTCCAACAGCTCAGCTGCCTCAATAGAGATTTTTTTTACCTCCTTTTGCTGTTTGTATGGATGAGATACAACACAATGTGGGTCATCCCTGTTTAGGTGTGATATAAAACTCCTTCTTTTGACTTTAATTGCCCTTGCAGAAGACCTCTAATTTGTAGTTAAAAGTAAATAAAACACCTCACTTAACAGCAGGAAGATCAGTTCATTAGTCTAATCTCTGTGAAATTCCACCCCAGAAAGAAAGAGTCATAGAAAACCTACAGATTTTTTGCCTCAAATTTGTTTCAGTGACCACATCCAGTCAAGTGAAAAAGAAAGAATCAGTGAGGTTTTCTTCCCTATTAAAAAAAACCAAAACCAACAAAACAAGCAAACAAACACACATCACTACCACCACCCTCATTCAACCACACATCCACAGGACATCAATACAGTTATTAAAAGCAGTCTTTTTCCCTGAACAACATACACTAAAAACACTGTCTCCATGGAATACCTTCTCCCCTAGCCCAGAGCCATGAAATGCTATAAAACTAATGGACTTTGAACTGTGAGAACCTCATCACACTCTAGGAAAGGCAGAGTCTCCTGTGGCTCCTCAAATTTTGGCTCTGCCCACTCACCAACCCTTGGTTCAGAGGGTTCTTTTTCCCCTCACAAATCTTCCTTGGCCTTTGCTTAAGCAGTTTTCCAGCTTCATATTCAATACTGACCAAAAATTGCAAATGCCTGTGCTGTAGCAAGGAGGATGCAGAGCACAGAAATGTGCACTCCTGTAACCATATGGATGCACTTGCTGTGAAACTCAAGGGAAGGACAAGAACAGACAGCAAATCTACCCAGCAATATGCACATTTAGGCACTATTCCCTAGATCCTGTCCCTTAATTTTACCTGTTCTTAACTGCTACCAATTCCTGCATTTTTTCAGTAGCTCTGTATGCAAGGCATGCTTTAGTCCTTCATGATTGCTATCACTTCAGCTGGTTGAAAACCACTGCTGGTTCACCTTCTGTGATGCTGATTAGATAACAGCTCAAGATGCTGAAAAAATGCCAAACATTGAGAAGCTGATTGGTGTTTGAGTTTCAGATTCATCCCTATTGATAACGGAACGTTAAAATGCAAAAGAAATCAAATACATACATTTAAAATCTTTTCTTACCTCACTGAAATAAAAACTATTACAATGTTTTGTTATTTACAGTTCCTTTGCTACAAATTCCACATTCACCAGCTCTAACACAGAAAGAACTTGTTGTTTTCTAAGTGCAATAGAATACTAAAGAAAATGCAAGTTCCAATACATTCTCCTCACTTTTAGTTAAAACATTTCCTGGTACAGTAAAAGCCTACTGGTTAGGTAGTGCATAACTCTGCATCTGTGCAGTCCAAAATTAACTGTCGTGTTATTGATAATGTATACAAGCTTCTCCATTGATTTTATTGCTTTTCCAGTTGTACACAAACAATAAAAACCCCGCCAACAAATCCTGTCATCACCTAGGAGTTTCAGAGGATACACTCTCACAGGGTGCTTTACTCTGCCTTTCTGAAGCCAAGCAACACTCCTATAAAATACTCCAGTGCTTGGCTTAAATGATCTTTGCTTCATTTCATCTGATTACCTCTAGCTCTACCTTCTCTCTGGTAAATGTCCCTGCGTCGTCGTTTACAGCTCTGCATTCACACAAAACAATCATTCCATCACATTACACACTCCATCACTTTATTAGCTTCTTGCAAATAATTTTCTGCAAGTGCCCCAGTTTTAAATGCCATTTTAAATTCATTTGCTGGTTGATCAATGCCCTGCTGGTGTCGACTGGGCAGCAGACAACACCAGATGCCCCAGGGAGCTGTAACACCGGCAGCTCCAACTTTCACTGCGGTGAGTAATTCCAGAGCATCTCCAGGTCCCCACCACCACTGGTTTGAGTCCAACATAAATAAACAGCACACAATAATTATCCTCATGCAACTGTCTGGCAGCCCAAACAAATGAGCTGTTCTTTGTCTTGCCTCCAATTCCCTGCAAAGAAAAACACCACCAGGTTTTAGCTGGCAGTTGTGTTGGCATCACAGAGAGGATAAGGAAGAAATCCTCAACACCCCAATTACTGCCTCAGCTTAGACATGGCTGGTGGAGGGTGTTGTGATCTGAGGTGCTGAGAAGACAGTTTGCCCAGAAATCTGATTTCCCATGCTGCTGTATCACTACATGCCTGGAAAATGAATGCCTGGAAGCACACAATCAGATCCAGGCTTTAGAAAAACCCTGAGATGATATTCTCTCAGAAATATCTGTATGCTGGTTGACTTAGAGGACAGTCGAGTGATTATCAGAGATAGACTGCTTTTCTTCAGCACAAGAGAATCATATGACAGATAAGACCTTATTAAAAAAAAAAAGTTTAAATCTAAACTCCAGCACTTATTTTCAAAGTGTGAAGCATTTATCCTTTGACAGCTGTGTTGAATCCTTCAGAGGAGTGATGCAGGTGAAACCACTCTGCCAGACAGATGCTGGTACAGAACTGATAATGGGACTTGCTGCAAATCACCTGCTCAGTTCAAAGCACACAAGTATCCCAATTGCTTCAAGACCAATTTCCGTGATTGGTGTTAAACACATGCTCAAGCTTTTGCAGGATACCAGCCTTGGGGCAATAAATGTCTCATGGAAAAAAAAAAAAGAAAAACAAAAAACCAAATTGTCTGTTGGTTCTGACTGAGGACACTGCTGATTTAAGGTGCTTCCTACTGCTGCTCATGGCACTGGTGGAGGTGACAGGGCTGGAGAGAGCCAGCGGTTCCATCTCCCACCAGCAGTTTTGAAAGAAATATTCTCTCATCTCATTAAGAATAAGCTGCAGAAAGGCAAAAGAAAATAAGAGAGAAAATCCTTGCTACCTCTGCCACTGCAGGATGAGGGTGACTAAAGTCCAACAAATGAGACATCATTTCATTGGAGGGATTTTAAATATTTAAAATAAAAATAAACACCCCACTCTTCCACCACACATCGAAAAACCCAAGCAGGTCTCCTTGATCTGTACATTTGCCTTCAAAATATCTCCAGCAAGGTGGGGAGATGAAACTGTGCCCGTTTTTCAGATGGGTTATAGAGGCACAGAAGAGCCAAGCTGGCAGCCCAAGCCCAGAGCCGATTAGGAAGGAAGAAGCAGAAGGTCACTGGTGTCCCACAGCTCTGTGGCTAGCAGACAATGTTTGGGAGTTAATAGCATTACTGCCCCGTGATGCTGATCTGTGCAGATAAACGTGACGGGCCTTGGTGATGGCTTCATCACAGGGAACTGCTGACTCAATATTCCGGCATAATGGCAAGAGCTGTTTATGTGCATACAGTGAAAAACAACAGATGACTTCTGGAGCAAAACACATGGGGAAAATTCTTTCTCCAGGCAATACAAAAGAGCCAAAGAGTAGCTAAAGCACTTTCCCACAGTGACTGTGCAGTAAAGTAAATTAGGGCTCTGAACAGCAACCATCCATTATGCCATGTATTTTAGCAATTTTGAGATTAATAACTGGAAAGGGCCAATAAAACAGTGTTAGAAGAAAACACACATCCTTTTGATGAACTGCCACTCACTCCTTTCAGATCACTTCATACCTCAACAGAAAATCTGAAGTTTGAAACATTCACTAGAGCATTTTTTCTACTACTATTGCCATTTAAATTCTCCTTTACACTTTCTAGATGAATGAATCACATTAATTATTTCTTTTTTCCCCTCTGACTGTTCAGCCAAATTAGGCTACTTCCAGAGTTGAAGGGGAAAACGCAATCATTAACGCTTCCAAACACCCATTTGGCAGAAAAACATGCAGAAGGGAAGACATTCCTGTGAGCTGTGAGAAATCATTGTCTATCACACATATACCATCTTCTCTTTTATTGTTGTAGCTGTCTTTCACCTTTACAAATTTTACTTGAGATAGGATAAGACTGTAAACAAGAGTATTTGAAAATCACAACTCTGAGACAACCTTCAAAACAAATAAAAAGTTAATAATACTTGTGTTGGGAGCCAATTCTACTAGGTTAGATTTGTAAAACCTGCAGCTTGGAGAGATTCATTCATCTCTCTTCTAACTCTTATCATTTCTTCCCAGCCCTCCATCAGAGACCAGAAATCTGTTATTCTGAGAGCTGAAGCTGATTTCCTGGATCATTTTACTCAATGGGAAATCTCATTTATTATTGAAAATAACAGAAACTTGACCTTCCCTGGAGACTTTTACAGAAGTTCAGACTGGAGGTGAATTTGTCCGACCTGCATAATGCAAGTCAATTCCTCCCAGGGTAAAGCAGCATTCAAAGGGAACCAGGCTGGTAGAATTGACCCTTTTGTGCATAATTAATGCAACCATTGATCAGCCACAGCTTGGATTAGGAATTTTTCTGAAAGATAAATGCACAGTGAACTTACACACTTTTAAAAAGTCGAACTTCGAGAAACATGCTTTGATCAATGAGAGGCTCTGGCTACCACAGACCTAAGCAGGTGTTTTCCATCCATGGCACACAGATCAGGGTCATTCAGGAGGAATGCTTCACAGCAGACAGTGGCAGCTGTGACTCTTGCTGTCCATACAGCCTCTCGAATGGACAAGTGAGTGATTTCCTGCTTTATTCCCCACTTGCTGTGTGCAAACATTCCCAATGGGATCAGTGGGAGCGTGCAGGGTGTGCCCATGAGAAGACCCAAAGAAAGCTCACGTGCTGAAAGTATCTACAGGCTTTCTGTGGTACTATTTCATGACCCTTAACTTACCCTCCTCATGTCACTGGAAACCATGACTACAAGTTACTACAACGTGTGAATTTACAAATAATAATTAATTAATCTAGAGTGGTATGCCTGCTAGTCAGGTAGCAATGGTCACAATGTTTATAGAACTGGATTTATAAAGCTGCTTATTCTCAGACATTCAGGGCTTGCTTTTCTTCCTCCCAGGCCTAACAGTAGGGCAGAGGAAAGTAAGTAGTTTATTTTGTATACTCTGTGTTACACAGGCCAGTAACTTTGTAGAGTGCTGATGGCACCTATTTTCCCATACACTATTCCCATGGAAAGGACTTCAGATTCCCAGCATGATATTTGAATGCCTAGGTAAAAACTATAGCACTTACAGGTAGATTTTGAGAGAGTTCAACATCAAAAATTCAAGTTTGCAGGAGAACTGGCTCTGCACTAGTTGCTACAAGTGGTCAGTGGCTTTGAAACCATGAAGAGCAGAAAAATAACACTCCCTATCACTTCTTTCATGGATGATGCTTAGGCAAAGCTGCTTCTGCCTTCAGGTAGAGAACTGGGATTAAATGACCTCCTTCAAAGTCTCCTCTAAAGTTTGCAAATCACAAGAACTGGCAACACTGTAATCATGTAGCAGAATTTTCAAGAGGACAACACTGTTGTAAATTATGTCAGAGTTGTAAAGTGCGCTGGTAGAAGGGGATTTTTCTTTTCAAAGGTACCCAAGCCAACTCATTAATCTGTTTAGGGCAGGTCTCTTTCAAATGAGTTTTTACAAAGTGCACACCTACGCCGCAGTCACTCGAGGACAGAGCTCAGCAGCCAAGTATTTATGGATTTGTCAGGGCAGGTGCTGCATCTTACCAAGGGCAAGAGATCATGCGTCTGGATTACGAGCAACACTCAACTTCAAATCCAGCCAAGGACCTTTACACACCTGCGGTCAACACTTAGCAGCACAGACAGAGCCACACACTCAGTCACAGAATATCCTGGGTTGGGAGGGATCATCGAGTCCAACTCCTGGCCCTGCATGGGACACTCCAACAATCCCACTGTGTGCCTGAGGGCATTACCCAGACCCAAACTCTTCGCCCAAGATCTTGGAAGCCCAACAGGGCTGGGAGAGGAATAGGGATGGAGGAGGGATGGAGGAGGGCGCTGGGTGGGACTCACTGCCGGGGCAGCACTATTCCACCCAGCCCAGCTCTGCATTTAATAATTGGAATATATAAATTCTATATCAATTCTATACATCATTATACAATCGTTCTATATAGGACTGTTCTATATTGCCATATATAACTCTATAATCAATACGTTTGTTATCGATAATAACAGGTGATCTATAACGACGAGCCCTTCACGGCAGCAGCCCCGGTGACCGACGGGGACCCCGCTGACCCTCCCCACTCCCCGGTCAGACCAGCTTTCCTTCCCACTTCCACCCCGGCATTCCCAGGACACAGTCCCGGGGGGCTGGTTCCACAGAGCCGTGTATTCACAACGACACAGGAACACTCCGAAACGCCAATTCCCCTCCCTGTGCCTCCGCTTTTCCCTGCAGCTCCCGGCTGCCGCCGCCTCCCCTGCTCCGTGCCCGGGACCCCGAGCCCCCCGCGGCCCCGCTCACCTCCAGCCCCGGGGCAGCCGCAGCCCGGTGACCCTCACACCTCCACAGGCAGGCTTACATAAACTCGCCTGGCAGATTAAAGGTTTAAAAGTTTGCTGCCTTCCCACCCAGATAAGCGCGGCTCCCGCCCCCTGCTCACCTCCGAGCGCCCCCGAGCCGCTCGCACATCCCCACCTCCGGCTGCGGCTCAGCCGCGCACAGCCCTCGGGGCAGCACAGCCTGGCAGCCCGCAGCAGGCTGCACTTGGGTTTAAACAATACCAGCTGGTTTTAAATTATATTCTGTATAACCTTGCAGACAGCCGCGGATGATGCTCGTGGTCCAGGCAAATGAGAGCTGGTAACACGCAACTGAAAGTATGTATTTGGAAAGGCAGAAAGAGATGGATGAACCAAAAGGCCCGTGATCTGCAACTCTCTGCTTTGCACAGGGGTGCAGTTTCTTGGTTTGGCACAGCATGAGACCATGGTGATGTGATTGATTTCCTTCCTTCCTCCCTTCCTCCCTGTTATACCTCTGCTAAATTAAATTTCTGTCTTCCTCAACTGCCTCTACCCCACAGCAAAGGCAAGGGACAGCCTCTGTTTCTCCTGGAGACTGAAACTGCATCATTACAGGTGTTTCTGGTACCCTTGGACCACAGGTAACACATGCACAAGAGTCAAGTGACTCCATCTTTCAAAAGAGTACCTGGGACCTTGGGATAAGGTCCCAACCTTCTCACCAAAGACAGAGGAGAAGTCAGATGGAGACAGCCCTCCCACGTTGGACCATAAGGCCACTTCTATCTCCTTTTTCCACTAAGTAGTGATGGCTACAGAAGACACCAGTTTCTGCACCCTAATGATCTGCTTCAAGATAAACTTCTTGTCACCAGCAAAGGAAATGGAAGGCCAAATCTGTCACACAGACTGCACTGATTCATCTGCAGGTAAGAAGCAGGACTCATTTGTCAGGTCATCCAGACATGAAGGTGTTCCTAGTGATTGAAGCCTGGAAAGTTATTTTTTTTTTCTGCTTGGAGAACCTGAAGGAAGGGCAAAGCTGGTTACCTCCCTCTCTGAGAGCTAGCTTGGTTCACATGCTAAGATTAAGAGCAGAATATGTAAAAGTTTGCATGATAGGTTCACACCTCAATTAGGTAAGTGCAAGAGAGCAGAAGAGTTATGCTTATCACTTCTGGAAAAAAGTGATCTTTTTTCTCATCTTCTTTTCACTCATCTTCAAAAAGTCTTTTCACTCATCTTCAGTGCAGTCCCTCCCTTACTCTGTGCACATCCTGATTTTGTGAATGCTGGTTTGTGCTCTAGCAGTGAGCCTGGTTTGCAGGGGTCAGTCATTTCCTACACCCCATGCTCAGGAGTGGAAAGACTTTGTCATCAGACAGCAAAGTGCTAAAGACCTGTCAACGCTTTCTGGGCAACAAGTTTATACAAAGCCTTGTATGAAAAGCTTCCTGCCCTTGCCCCTCTCCTTGAGCATCTCTCAAAGGACATGCAAATAGTTAATACTCAATTACCCTGATAAAATTACACATCTCCACTGCTCTGCATGTTTCACCTCTTGGCTCAGTGAAAACAAGGAAGGCATCATTGCTGGAGTCTAGGTGCCTGCAAACATACAAATAAGGACCAGTAGAGCAGAACAGGAATGCATTACCCTTTCAAAGCTCTGCTGACACATGGGTCTGGGCTTCATTATCACCTCTGGAGTTTACAGCAGTGTATGCTATAATTAGAAGTGTGTCAGAACTCAGAAAGAGCGCTGCAATCATCACTGGTCTCTGCTGGCATGAATATGATAAGCAGCAGAGCATGAGGCAGAACTTCCATCCGAGTTCTTAAACAGGGATGAACTCTCACCCTCTTCTCCTGTTTGAAAAAGATCATATTGAATGTTTCTAAGAAATCAGGCTGGTTCATTCTGCAGAAGCCCTTGGTTAATGCCAACCTCCTGCCTTCAGTTCATGGTGTTGCAAACAGGGCAGGGGGTAACAGGAGGAGAGCAGACGGCAGTGAGAAAAAGGGTTCAAAAAGAGTTCCAAAACCACAAAAAACTTAAAGAAAAACAACTGCAAAAGCTGACCTCTCACATGTCAAGTACCATTTTCATAAAGGATTAACTATATATAAAAGGTTTTTATACAACTGTACTAATAGATTGTTAAATATGTATACTCAAATGTTTCCTGGAGTAGAACAGCTCTGCAGGAGTCATTCCTCACCTTAAATATTCACAACATTTTGGCAGACTTGCTAAAACTGGAGCCCACATATTTTATTTTTTTTTCCTTTTGTTGCAGCAACCTGCAGATCATTCTGTGCTTGTGCATTATTGATATTTTCATGGCCCTTTGCTAGCTTCAGGTGCTTAATAGTTTTGCAAAAAGTGCATTAAACCCCAGCTTGCAACAAGCTTTTACACAACTGACATCCCAAAGAGGAATTTTTTTATGGGTTTCTTTAACTGCTTAAAGGCTGATTGCACACACTTATCTCTCACCACTGGAAGGACTATAAAGCTAAAGTGAGATTTTATATCCCCATTTCAGGACACTAAAAGTATGGTGCTGTAATAGAAATGCTGACATTATTCAGTTATGGTGGTGCAACCTCTCTACCATAATTATGTACAGTTGGAGATAATAAGCACTGCTGATTCAGGAGAAATCTCTGATTGGGCTGGAAGATGGAGAAGTGCTGGATAATCTGTTTCCTGAGTGGCAACAGCAGGCCTAAAGAGCATAAACAGAGGAGCAGAGTTGGTAAGGAAACAACAACAGAGTCCAGTCATGACTCCACAGAGATGCTCTTACTCTTTCTGTTGTTCACAGGATTGCAAGAGACCTAAAGGACTCATTCAGGACTTGTCCTAAAGGTGCATTGTGACATTAATCTGGAGGAGTGAGCAGCACCAATGGCTGGAAAGGTTTGATTACGTGACTGAGACCCAGTCAGGAGAGCACAGAGCCCTGCTTTTCAAAAGAACTCTGTTTGTTTCTGGCCTTTGAAAAACCAAACCCCTTTGATATAACTCAAGTTCACCACCAAAAATGAAGGAAAAAAAGAGAAAAATATCTCAACATGCATGTGCATATTAAAACTGAATAACCTGCAAAAAATTGCCTTGAAATCTCTGACATATGGAAAAAAGCCAATTAGAACTGCTTCAATGAGTAATTTTTTTTTTTTAAAAAGAAGTATAAGGTCTTTCCCTTCTTCCACCTTTATTAGCTTTGCTTTGGGAGATGGTGGGGAGGATCAAACAAGACAAGAATTTTGGTGGAAAACCAGAAATTCATTTCAGTGTTTTCCTTTACTGTTTCTCCTACCATATTTAATTTTTTACATATTTACATTAAATTTCCTATTTAAATAATCATCCTCTCAACATATTGCTTGTTTGATTGATAAAAAAAATCCAAATGCATCACTATGACTGGCTCTAATTACTATTAATAAATACCCAATGAACATTGATAAGATTAAAAAACCATTCCAAAAATGTGTTACTATTTTCACTCCACAGCTGGAACTCCAAATTAGCAGTAATGCCAGCAGGCTATTAATATTCTCAGATTAACAAAATGCAAGCAGATCATACAAGGATGAGCTCAAATTTTGCAAAATAAAATACCTGGGTAAATATTTAGCACAAAAGAAAGAAGTGTAAGTTAATATTTGTTTAGCATGGGGTATTGTGGAGACAGATAGAGTGGGAGTTGCAGCATTTATTTGAAGGGAGGGAATTGTGAAGGCAATGGAGCACAATGTCCCATGGCATGGGACAGAGCTGCTGAGTGTGCCAGCAGTCCCTTGATGATGATTTTTAGGAGCATGGCTCCACATCCAGCTTCATCCTGGCAGCAGGTAGGGATATGGGAGAAGGGCTTTCCTGGCAGAAGGGCCAGGCTCTGATGGGTTCAGGGGTAAAACCTCCTGGGAGCTGATGGAAGCAGGATGGGACAGCACCTGCCCCAGCATCACCCGGACCCGCGCTGCCAGGGCAGGGACAAGGGTGCTTCCCTTTGCTGATCCCAGCAAGATCCCAGTGAGAACCCACAGTGCCCCACACACAGCAGCAGCCTCTCCCCTCCCTGAGGGCACTGAACCCAGTCCTGGCTATAAACCAGCCCCTGTCTCCTTCCCATCCTCCCCAAAACCATGCCACTCCTCAGCACAAGCTGCAGCTCCGTCCGCCCAGCTACCTGGCATCACCCACTGCTCTGCAGGAGAGGTCAGGGAGGAAGACACACTTTCTGCTTGGCTTCCCATTTGTCTGATGCCCGAAGGCACTCACAATTTAATATGTATTTCTTTTTAAAGTAAGTGGAATTGAAATAAATCCATACTGTTTGCCAGTTTCTAGCTTACATAATCAAAGTCAACTGTGCATTCACAAATTCCTCCCTTCTCTGCAAGCTAATCTGACAGTAGCAGGGGGGGAAATAATCTCCTGTGGCACTGTCTCGATTTGCCCGGGAAAATAAAATGCCTTCAGTTTATAATGACTTAGTAATGAATTAAACATTTTGAAATCCATAAAGGAACCTCAATAATAAGATCTTTAAAAACTGCAGACACAGTCAAAGCAAAGACAAAAAAAAAAAGGAAGCAGAAATGTGTTTGAAACTAAGTGGAGACAAATCACAAAGACGCGGATGTGATGAAGCAAGGCAATAGGTGCAGCCAGGAGAGGGGGGAGAATCCATTCAGCAGCCTGAGTTCACCCATTCAGCATCCACTTCCATCAGAGACTGAACAAAACAAAGTTACTGCAGCTACAGTTTTCTTCACTTATCCAAAGGACCTAGCTGGAGTTTTAATATACAAAAATATCAGAGTTTTCAAACCTTTTGTCTGCAAGTTGATACAGGCACCCTGGTTAAATGCGAGTCGACTCCACTACACTGGGAAGTGCTGAGAGCCAGACATTTGCATGGCTTAAAATGGCTGCAGCAGTTCGAGGCTTCTGTGACTTGCTGTGCACAACACCATGGAGCACAGGAGAAGGGTCTCTTTCCTGCCTATACACTATTTTAAATTTAACAAAGCCAATGTAATTAGTCCCATGAGCACCCCTCCAGTAACAGCTTCAGCTCCCAGCACCAGCGAGCTGTATGCTATGCAGTAATTATGCTACCAAGCTGTCAGAGCCTCCTTATCTGCATGCAAATTAGTTCATATGCTATACATCTGCTGTAATGACAGTATTAAACCAAGAATTTTATAATGAAGCCATCCTCTTTATAGCAACATAGCACAATTACTTTATTAACATATTGCACATCTATGTCTGTAACTGCTCCCAGTCAAACAGATGAATTTTCCATTCCTCCACACAGCAAGATCTCCCCTTCTCTCCCTGTATCTGTAAATAAGCACAAAGAACAGGACCAGGAATTTCTAAACTACCTCTGTACAACACCACTCCTCCATTGTTCCTGGGGAGTACCGCGCCAAATGCCATTAAAGCGTGACAAGGTGAATGAGTATTCCCATCATGCTCCCAAAGGTTAGGAGATGAAACAGTAATAACCAAATCAGCAGCTGTTTGCTCCCAGCCGTGACATCCATCATCATCTTCTGTCAGCCAGCGCCGAATGGGGCGGGGGGGGCCCGGAGCCGCCCAGCCCCGCGCACGGAGCGACGCCGAGCAGAGAAGGGAAGGCGAGAAAACCCTTCACAGGCGAGGAGTGGCCAATGCGGACCTGCTGCCTGGGAGGATTTCTGCCTGCAAAAGGCTGGCGGCAGCCCCACGGCGGAGAGGCGCGGGGGATGCGCGGGGGATGCGGAGCGGGGAGCGCAAAGCGCGGCTGCCTCTCGCCCCCGCCCATCGCGGCTCCTGCGGGGGGAGCATCCTCATCATCCTCACCCTGCCCCGCCGGAGCACCCCAGCGCTTCCCAGAGCACCAGCTCTCGGCTCTTGCCAAATCTGCTGCTGGGAAAGTTTGGCTGCTTCCCAGTCCGAGAGGTTTTCCCAGTTTCTTTCTTTTTTTTTTTTTTTTTTTTTTTTTTTTTTTTTTTTTTTTTTGAGGTTTGGAATACTTTACAAAGGTTATTTACGGTAAATACCCTAAAATGAATAAATAAATTTGATACGGGACTTCATTCAATTTCCTTGTGGGCAGTTGATGAGTTCTCCTCTTCGTTGTTTTGTGAGCAACTGCTCAATTCCTCTACAACTAAAAATTTAAAAAACCACCAACCAACTGACCCAAAAACCCACACAGAAAGCTACATGATCAGCTCTAACCTTCAGTAGATCTTTACATCTATTTCTCAGTTCAGTTTAGGTCTGTTTCTAACCTTCCAGCTCTATTACCCATGGATGTGTACCCCAACCTTCCTGCAAGGACATACCCTTGAAGCCAGCTAGCTGCCTCTCCAGGGTGATAAGGAAAGGTCATTTATAATAATGGGGAATATCAATTCTGGGACCTTATTCCACTTACTTAACCTGATACAGGTTATTTATCCTTTTGACCAACTGATTACTTCTTTAAAATCATCTTGGGAATAGAACAGTTGTGCTTCATGGGCATCCTCAATGGGCAGGAACAAAGAAAAGTGGAGGGAAAAAACCCAACAAAAAACCTTTTCCCCTTTTCATGTTACATTTCCCCATGCACCAAAAGGTGTGGATAGGTCTCCGGTGAAGTTTCAGCACTACTTTGTTCTCCATGCAAATCACCCCTTTCATCAATTATCTTAAAGCCATTTATAAACACAACTGCCATTTCAAAGCCACAAGGAGATAGGTGAGAATTACCACAGAGAGCACAAAGATGTTCAAATACTAAACAAACCCAAATCCTCTCTTAAAAATCTATATTTACAGCCTTAGTAGAGCCCTGAGTACTGACACCACAGTGCATAAAACAAGAAACAAAGAGCTAGGGAAAGGCATAGAGCAATGCCTCTTTCTCCCCTACAAAAGCTTGTTTTGTTTCTGTCAGCATAACCTGTAGTTTGCTGGGTTTCTGTGAGATCAAATATTTGATCAGTTTATGAAAGGGATGATATTATGTGTTGCCTGAGGGAACAGGGTCACTGGATTTCATGACCCCAGAGTTTATTCCAGTGTTTGGTTCCCATGAGAAAAGCACTAAATTACTGTTTTCCTCTGGGAGAAGGGAACACAAAATCAGAATATATCATAGTCCTCCTGCAGCTACTAACAAGATCTTCTGTAGCCTTTGACACAACCTCATGAAATAATGCAACCCGAGCCACCTTATTAGCACTCAGTGGGCACCCAACCAAAGGACTGTGCTTTCAGAGCAGCCACTCAGCTGTATCTGCTGGAAACCTCTTCTATTGCTGTGCTGCCATTAAAATCTCTGCTGCTGACAAAGGTGAAGTCCCCTAATGTCCACCCATCATTAGGTGCAGTGGAGCTTGGGTCATGTCCTGGGGTGGCATTGATCTCACCCAGCTTTCCTCTGGCAGTGCAGACACCTCAGACTGAGCCGGTGCTTCAGACTCCCTGTGCTGTGCTCTCAGCCACCAGACACAACCAGGCAAACCAGGGCACTGCTCAGGCCAGCAGCCACCTCATGATGAGCCCCAGGGGCATCAATCCACCTGCACTGGCCTCAAAGGCCTTCTAGAGCATTAGCTCTGATGCAGATGTTTGAAGTCAGGTGAGATGAATGCTGCCTCAGAGCATAACCCACTCAGCATCATCACCCCAGTGTCACCAGCCTGGCTGTCTCAGTGGCCCTGAATTTTGGTGTCAGTCCCTCCTTATCACTGTAAATCCCTCTGTATTTCACCTGACAGACTCAGCTTCTTCATCCTCTACCTGAGACTGTGCATCCACCCTCCTCTCCCTCCTCCACCTCTGCTCCTGTGTCTCTGGACACTCTTTCCAACTTGGACAGGGTTTTTTTTCAGATTCACTGGTACATTCTCCATCACCTCCCTCTCCCCAGTCACACATCCATGATCTGCCACGGGACAGTTCTCTCTCCACCTAAGACAGAAGCATCTTCTGCCATCTCTTCCAATCTCCAGGTTTCTTCCAACAACTGAATCAACCAACTGCATCTCTGGCTCTGCCTCGGCAGCTGAGTTACCATTGCTGCCTTGCACTTCTGTTGCATTATTAAAGAAGAAATTCTGCCATCAGCACACTAATCTGCTAGGAAATAAAACCACATGAAAATCACCTGCAAGGTATGCTATTTTAGGTGGGACTGCTAATGTAGGTCAAGTTTTATTTTAAAAAATTCCTACTGATACAATTTGGAAGGAAAAATCTTGTCCTCTGGGTTGCATCTGTGTTTATTAAGAAGTCTCTTATGAATTCTGAATTTTGAATCTTCCCACCATTGTTTTTAATGAAAAAAAATCACATAAGCATATGTAATTCTCACTGTGTAGGAAGCCAACTCTATGCTCACAGCTCATGCATTTTGAGTGATATTCAAGAAAATGAAAATCACGGTTTGACATTGAAAAAAAGAGTAGATTTTGACAGTGAAGAAACACCCAAAGCACTTGAGAATCAGCTCAGGATCACTTCTTGATCCTGTTACAATTCTGCCTGCCCAATTCACTGAGATAAGTATCATGCAGGCTTCTGTAATAAGCAAATCTCCCCAAAGCCCATTCTACTCCAGGCAGCCAGTCCTTGAAGAATTTAACAGTTTTCCATGAGGCTCTGGCATTTTCTCTCCCTCATGGTAGCAATATTGGTGAATCTGGGAACACCAGGCCAGAGAAATCCTGCAGAAACACCTTGAAATATTGAAATACTGAAGTGACCTTGTTTTTTAACAAATTGTAATAGACTTCATGTGTACATGACCCACATTGAAACTTAGTGTATGGGCTTTTTTCTTTCTTTCTTTTTTTTTTTTTTTTTGTTAAACATTTGAGATTGCTATTGCTCCTGAGCAGAATTTAATCATTAGAATATTTTAATTTTGTAATTAAAAAATATGGAAGCCAATCCCAAACTGGGAGCAAAATGACTGCACTCCATAAATAAGAGCTCTGACAAGGGATAAAGCAATTTATTCACTCCTTCTTCCTTCACCTAGAAATTAAATACTTCACAAAAGATCATCAGCAAGACACTCAATTTGTAGACACTAATAACCTTGGCAGTGTCCTTGCAGAGCAGAACAGCTGTTGAGTTGATGGGCACCATGTCCCAGTAGGGGAAAGCTGCAGCCTTCTCCACTGTAAATGCTGTGGCTTTCTGCTTTTCAGGCACTCCTGCTTTGTGCCTTGCTTGCCCTGAACAGAAATATAGCCACTAGCATTGCTAGCTGTTAACCTGAAATATTGCTCTGTTCTGGCATTTGTTTTAAGTGTATTTAAATCCCAGCAAGCAACTCTTGTTGCTTTCAAAAATTAAAGTAAACACCAAAACGTGAGTTTTTCTGAGATTTTCAAAATCCAGCTACCAGCAGTTAGCACTGCCCAGAGCCCAGCTGTGCTGCAGCACCTCACTGCAAAGTCCCCCTTGGACCAACTGTGCCATTAAATATGGTGAAATAAAGGAGGAAAAGTAATTTCTCCTTGCCTATGCATTGGGCTAAATGCATTCCCACGCTCACTTTCTGCAGCTCACCCTCTAATTGTAACATCTTCTTGACAAAGGCTTTACATGGGTCTCCCATCCCTCAGAAGAGAAAGAAGAAAAGAATGCAACATCTTCCTCGGGCACACTGGGGAAGCCACCAGCCTGCAACCTTTATGTGGTGTCTCTGAAACCCTTGTTCCTGCTGTGCTTTCCCAGAATGGTGTTTACAACAGTGGGCAGGACAGTAAAACAGTGTCAGCCTCAAAAGATCAAAACCCATGGCTTTGAAAAGCTGGTCTGGGCCTGTGATTTCCAAATTCCCTTTGTCTGCTGTGGTGTGTGCTCGATGCTTTGTACTGTTAGCAGAATACGCAATGTTGAGAAGAGGAATTTTGCAGGGCTTCTCACATCCTATCAATAACCATCCCCAAAGGGCAATCCTAGCTCCTTTTTCCTTTTAATCTTGCCAGAGAAGAAAGGCTTGCACCTAGCAACATCTCACAGAAAGCCATATGGCTCAGGATGCCAGGGAGTGTTCTTTTCCCCACAGCTAAACCACACTTCACCAGGTACACGACATACAAAGTTTGTCTACAATCCTGCTTCCAAATAAGAACACATTTTAGTAATTACACTGCCAATTATATTTTTGGTATCCCACGTGGTGTAAGGTCGGGCAGAAGACACTAGGAAAGACAGAGCCTTAAATCCAGTTTTATAATCCCACTTCTAAGGCCTTCAGGAAGTTGGATTATTTTAGTAGAAACCTGAGAGGGAAAAGCAACAGTTCTGCTATTGT
Organism: Motacilla alba alba; assembly: GCF_015832195.1. Taxonomy (NCBI): domain Eukaryota; kingdom Metazoa; phylum Chordata; class Aves; order Passeriformes; family Motacillidae; genus Motacilla; species Motacilla alba. Next base: position 6,328,146 of record NC_052027.1, on the reverse strand, counting down.
TTATTACCTTGTGTGAAGTGATTAATACAGCAGTTTATTGTCTCAGTTGCACAAAAGAACTATGTGCCAACTCTTCCAGCTGAGCAAAAAGCATCATGTTGCTTTGAAATTAAAAACAACATGGAAGAGTGCCAAGGGTGAAAGGTGGAGAAAATCCAAACTTCCCTCAAGCAGAAGGAATGAAAAAGTAGAGCTATGGCACGAAATCTCTTTCTACCTTTGCTTCTGCTGCCTCTGAGTTTACAAGAGAGTTGTGGTAAGCTCATTGAGAGCCCAACTAAATCATTAGAATAATAAAACCTAGAGGGGTCGGAATAGACCTTAAAGTTCACCTAGTCCCAACCATGCCTGCCATGGGCAGGGACACTTCCCACTAAACCAGGATGATCAAGGCATTATTAACCTAGCTTTGAACACTGCCAGGGGTGGGGAATCCAGAGTCCGCCTGGACCTGCTCCCAGCACCTCACCACCCTCACAGTAAAAATCAACCCAGGCGTGGATCACAGCAACTGAGAAATTCAAAGAGAATCCATTGAGAAAATCAAAGTGGAATCTCTTTTCTAAAAAGAGAGGTCTTTAAACACTAGTCAGTATGAGACCTTACTAAGTCAACACGTGCCCTTGTCTCTTACATGTTGCTATTTTACGTTGTAGGATATCCACTGACATCTCATTCCATCCACCTGCCACCTGCAGTGTTTGCTCCATCCGTCCTACTCCTGTGCTCACAGTAACACAGGTGGGCAGAGATGGTGATCCGTGCCCCACTGTGGTTTCCCAGCCTTCTTTGTCCATAATGGTCTGGAAGCCAAGGCCCCTCCTGGCAGCTAGTGGCTTGTCAAGGAGCCAGGACCACCAGCTACTGTCCAACAGGTCGTTTCACAGAGTCCCTTCCTGTCTACATCAGTTTGCATCATATCTTGTTGGCAGTCTTGCATATTGATTTCATGCTGAGTGTCTGCACAGCCAGCACAGCTCTGACCTGTGACTAATGTGCCCTTCTCAGGCTACCCCACACTACACTAAGAATAAAAACCAGTGAAAGCTCTAAATCTGCTGGCCAACATGCACAAGCTGTAAGTTTAAGCTTTAACTTTAAATTTAAGCCATACTAGAACCAACATCAGTGGGACTCCTCAGCTGTTACAAACTCACACAACCTTTATTCATCACAGCCCATCTGGAGATACGGAGGCCATTCCCAGCAGAAGCCCTCTGAAGCTTTTCCTTCTTCTGCACTGGTGCACAGAAAAATTAGAAAGACTCTGGTTTAATAAAAATACATGCACTGTAACAGAACATGTTTTTACATCTACATAGCAACTCAGCAGGAAATAATAAAACACTAAAAAATAAGAAAAGAGAGCTTTTAAGTGTTACAGCTTTTAAGTCTGTTTGCACAGCTCTCTCTCAAGTCTAGAGGTGGGCCTCTCATAGAGTAGGTAAAAATTTCCATGCTTCAGTACCATAAAGCTCTTGTTTCTTGAGCTCTCTAGGAAACCTTTTTAAACACCCAGCATCTTGTCATCTAGAAGAGCTGTGCTTGGTGCAGCATAAATCCACGCCCATCCTGTCCTCTCCTCTAACACTCTGAATTTTGTAAGAAAAAAGGAGGATTTCCCAGCTACCTGGGTGATACTAGAAATATGCCATATGAAGATTAATTTCTGTGTAGAAAGCAGAAAAGATGAACTTTCTTTTGCTGGGCATGGATTTTTTTTTTTTTCTTTTTAAGCCGAAGTTGTCAAGCTCAAAGTTTAGCTGAGATGGTGAATTCAAGTTAATATGACAAGAGTATCTCAATTATCACAACCACATACCTTCTGTACGAAACACATATTTTACTGTTCAAAATCATATTTAACACAGTCCAATCTTCTCTGAAATCTAGGATTGATTTACATAATGCACCTTTGGAGTCCCTTTTGAATGTGTTAATTCCTGTTTATACAGAATGATGTTGCAGGCACAGATTTAAGCTCAGTATATTCTGCTGTGCTCCCTCCTAAAAGACTGCAGCAGAACTCTCATAAAATAGCAGAACTCTCATAAAATAGCTATTTAGGAGCTACATGGTGCCTCTTTCTGATCAGGAGTCATTGTGGAGAGATAACCTATGGGTTATGCAAAATTCTCTGCTCATTTGCTCCTGGAAAGGCCGGGAGGAAAACAAAAGGAGCTGGTGACAATCCTGCAGCACAGGCAGGGCTTTGGAAGGCACCTCAAAGGATGCCCAAAGGTGCTCACCTCCCCCTGCACCCAGCTGCTCCGGGAATTCAGTGGTGCTCGGGCATCACAGCAGAAACCTTGGCACCTTGTCCTCTGCTCTTACTTCTTCCACATATGTTGTCTTCAAAAGGCATTTTAAGACCAAAGGATGAGCCAAAAACCTGGGGGAGGCTTTTGATCATTCCCAGCATGGAAGGTCTTATGTGGCATTCCCAGTTTCTGCAATAGCAGGAAATACAGCACTGCTGTTGCCATTGTATGTCTTTATATCTAAAGAAACATATGCTCAGAATTCAAATGAGAGAATTTACACTTTACATAGACTGGGTTTTCTTTAATGTTTTGCTTCCTCCTGTCCTTCTCTTCTTCAGGTTTAAAGGAGCCCCTCCTTTGAAGCAATCTTCTATAGGACACAATTCTATTCTGAACTTTATTATGTATCATAACTTAGTATATTAAAGTGGCTAAAATTCTGGAAAAGTTATAAAAGAAACTGGTGCTGAAGTTGATCAAGACTATAACCTACACTCACTAGGCAATAATTTATGGACTACAAAAGCTACTCAATCCTCCATGTTTCTCAATTATTCCCAACACACAGTCCACACAACAAGATTAACATAAAATCCAGGCAACATCAGAAAGCTGTAACTGTTTGCAATAAATCAGCCACTTCCCCTTCATTAGGCTTTGCACAGTTCATAGCATTTCCTTTCTGGAAAAATCACGACTAGTTACTATCTGCCTTCAGAAACAAAGCTATCGGCAACATTTCCACAGGGATCATCTGAAATGGATTTCTAATAACGTGCAGGTTAAAAGGTTTCCTTGTTCTCCCCTTCCAGCATCCAGCATTCAAACTTTATGGTCCCAACAACACTATTAAAGGCACATGTGCTTAATAACAAACCTGGTAAAGAAGTATGTCTTAAAACATATAACTGCATGTTTAAATATAGAGCAGACATGAACTTGGGCACTCCTGTAACAGAGAGGAACAGGTTCTATTTACTCCCCCAGCAGCCACCCTAGAACAGGAATAACTGACACAGCAGATAAAGGCTCTTATCCTGGCCTGGCTGTATGTAGCACTTCATCAGGCTGCTTAAAGGCACTTTGCTATAGCAGAGATGTATTGTTATCCCTGTTTTACAGAAAAGGAAAAGCATCCCAAGGTTACAGAAGAAGGTCAGAAACACATATCTGCAACCATCACCTACATACCTGAACTACTGGGCTTTGGCCATTAAGCCACACTCCAAGAGCTTCACAGATTGAGTGTTGTGTTAATGTTAAATGCAAACATTTAACATAAATGTAAACTCTTAATGTTATGTAAACATTTAACTTGGTTTCTCAACAAACCTAAGAGAACTCACAGTATTTTACCTCCTAAGTTGAATTGAATTAGGCCAACCTCTACTGTGCACAACACTGATGGCCCTGATTTCTTTCTCTAGAAATGCAGGGTCTCGCAGCATCACTTCTGCATAAATTTGGAGGAAAAACAGATGGCCCTGATGCATCTCACTTAAACAGGAAGACCAAGAAGTATTTCAAGTCCTGCAATCCAAATTTAGGTAATGCTTGCTAAATCTCAAGGTGTAAGACACAAGAGAGAGATTCCTGAGTTAATTCATTGACATCAGGTCAGAGCCTTCTCATGGAGGAATAGCACAAAACAGCATGACACAAGTTAGGGTGATGCATACAGCAAGCCAGTCCCCACAAATGAAATGTCCTGTATTTCCCTGTGAAGGAGGTGACACCCAGAAGATGTCATGCTATATGGGCCATATCTCCTCCCCCATACCTCCATCACAACAAAAGCTGGTTTTCAGGTAACATTGCTCTCCATCACATGAATTTTGGCCGAATGAGCTGCAGATGGGAGTCCCTTCGGACCTTCAAAGGCAAAGAGAAACCTCAAAGCATGTCCGCTTAGAAGAATCCAGATAAAATGTTCTTTTCAATGACTGTTTTTTTTGCTTACTTTTACTGTCCCCCCTGGTTCTCTAGCAGGGCACCAGCCTGGCAGAGCAATCTCAGTTCAAACATTGGAAGGCTTGAGTTTTGCAGCTGCCTCTTTCTTTGGCTTTCCTTCCCGTGCCTCAGTTTGGTGTCTTAAGTGGGAAAGCCCAAAGACTTCATTTTTATAAAGTGCTTGAACAGTCTATTTGATATAAAGCTCATTTTTCAGAGGTGTCACATACCTTGGCTCCCACTGAACTCAAATACATCACAGCTCTGAGTGCAGGGCACAGCCAGGGAGCCAGGCTGTCCCGTGGAGGGGGCTGGTGGCAGCCAGGGCACGCTGCTGGTCCATGAAGGCTACCTGCAGTCCTGGGAGGCACGTCAAAACTAGCAATATAGTTTTTTTAGATGAGGCAACTCAGACTGATTGTATGGCTGGAAGTGACAGACGGAGTGAAAAGGCTGGAACGTTCATTCCAGACTTGTCCAAGGGTAAGTGCAGTCCTTATTTACAACTCCCTGTTTCACAGCTCAGCCACTGAGGCTAGCCTCAAAACTTCACACAATTATCACTTGGAGGGCTGTATTTTCTAGGGGGGTTTATTCCAAAATACAGCAAGAGAAACAAATGAAATGAATAAGCAACAGCTTTCACGGAGGAAGCAACTGAGAACCACTTGTGCCAGACGCTCCTGCCCAGGCTGCCCTGCCTGCTTTGGTGGTGACAGCGTGGAAACATAAAATGTAACTGCATTCCCCACAAACTCACATCTCCCACTGCGAAAGCTCACACTGACAGCACCAGGGCACTCAGAGGAAGTGGCTGCAATGTTAGCATTCACCAGGAATCACTGCACAAATAATGGAGCCACTGTTCCCCCTTCCAGGCGGGAGAAGCACACGGCACGGGAGCACCTACGCCGAAAGGGGCTGCACTAACCAAGGCAGACCCAGCACACACTGATTATTAAGGGTGTTGTACTGGGAGGTAGTGGGGAAATAGGGCACTCTGGACTCTCCAGAGATCAGATTCTATTTTCATGGCTAATTTTATGACTCCAGTAAGGTATTTAAGCTACCACACCCAGCGGTAACTAAGGTTTACATGGTTTACCGAGGTCAGAGAGGATTTGTCTCAGAATTTTTTACATCCTGCAAACAATCCCACTCTTCTGAAAACACCTGCATAACTGTCATGGAAGTCAACCAAACAACAATATTTTTCTCCTATACTAAACAATTTCTGACATACTCCATTTTATCCAAGAGCCAGAACGCTTTTTCAAAAGCAAAATCACTACATCTTGACAAAAGATGAGAATGAGAGGAAACACCTTGGGCAGTCATCCTCAGCAGACAGGGACTGGGAACAACCTCTTCCCATCACACACAAGGAATTTCAAATTGAAACCCATTCTGGGGAGAAGGCTGAGCAAGAGCAGACTGTCAGAACCTGCTTGCAGTGGAAACACAGTCTGCAATCTCGATTACAAAGTTGCTGTTTTGATACCATAATACACTTTTAAGCAGCTCATTACCAAATAAACATTAGGGCTTCTTTGAGACTGCTGGAGAGTATTGTTTAAACTGCTATTTAAAAGTGTTCAGACTCACAGCATGGATAATTCATTCTTATGCCAATGCAGATACACATATGGGGGGTGTAGAGCTGTATTACAGCTCTTTTTCAAAAAGTGGTTTTGCATGCAAAGTAAGTGTGGTTTCTCACATCTGGACCATGAACTAGATAAAATAACTTCCAAATAACAAACCGTAGCTTTCTGGAGCACTAAGTGATATTTCTAAATAAACATAAATATTATTCTGACATTTGGATACCCTATACAACAATAAATAAAGCCATTAATACAGACAAGTAGACATGTCTCCATGTTCCAGGAGATGCCAGGCCATCACCTTTTGAAAGGGTCGTGTGGCTTTAGAGAGAGGTAACAACCTCATTAAAGCCTTTAGTCTGTCTGGAGATTTTCTCATTTGTTTGGGCTGAGATGACTTTTTTTTTTCCCCAAAAGGATTAACAAACAGAAGAGGAGCTTCCTTGCTCAAGTTCTTATTTTTAATAAGAAAAATAAATATTAATTAGAATACAAACCAAGAGCAGTCTTGCTGAAGTGGAATTTTTTTTTTTCAGAGACTGGGTAACCATGGAGTAGAAGGTTGCAATTAATTGACTTATACACCAGGAACCTTCAATAAAGAGTGGTCAGTTTGAACTTTGGGCTCAGTAATGAGCTCTCCAGTTCCCTTTTTGACAGAATGAACCACAGCAGTGCTTCATGACTCCAGTTAGCTTCGTTTTATAATTACAAGTCTGTTCTTTACTATTTTTCCCCAGCTTAAATACCACTTTTTCAAAGCGATGCTAAGGGAAAAAAGAAATAGAACCAATTTTAATGAACTCATGCAAATATAAGCCTGGTGAAATGAAATCACAGACCTAAGCAGAATACTGCATTGAACACATTTGTATGTTTTATGCTAAGCTCATCTAAATTTGAGTAATTGGACCTAATTTGGCAATCTGCACAATCCGTTTGCAAACTTCCACCACTGAATTTTAAGTATGAGCCTGGAAAATCATTAACATTTTTATTTATCATGGTGGCCCCAATCCAGCACAGTACTAAAATCTATGTTTGAATGTTTTGAATGAGGTCTTAGCACATGCACAGCATCCAAGTGTTATCAGGAACTCTAATTTCAGAGAAAAGTCACTGATATGTTCAGATCACATAATTTTAATCTCAAATCAATCTCAAAACTCTAAAGCTTGAGACTGGGAGCCTTCTTCCAAAAAATCCACTATCTTTATTCCTCCTCCATTCCACACTATCTGAAAAACATTCTCCAGATCAGAAAAGTTGCTCTATTGCTTTTCATCTCCACCCTTTCCTCTCCAAGAAATCCTCTTACCTGCTGCTTTCCCCTCCTGCAGATGTTCACCCAGTGCTTTTCCTTTCAGTATGCACCTGTCTCCACAGAGCAGGGCACAAGCTGGATGTGCTCTCCATGCTCCAGGAGCAGGGTGGTAGCACCAACCCAGTTTATTAAAGGCCAGCTCTCCCATAATCTCCCCCACAGGTGTTTGGGCTGCAGTGAGGGTTATTTTTAATTTGTGTCTCATCTTTGCTCAACAAAAATAGGTGTTGAACTTATAAAAATGTTCTTGCTCCTTAAGATGCTTACTAGGAAAGAAAATTGTTTCCCATTCAACTGTATTCATTACCTATGTTTTTTTTTTCTGAAAGCATCTCCATAAAGAGAAGCCAAACCACCTTTTTCCAGTGGAAAACTGCCAGTCTGGATTTGGGTCAAAGTCTGTATCCATTACAATAGGAAGATTCCAGCAATCCCAGGAAATTCCTCCAATCAGGGGTGTAAGCAGCCTGCAGTGGCACCATGAACCCTCTCCACACAACCAGAGCAGCACCACTTGACCGTGGCTGTGTGTCAGCAAAGCCATTTCAAATCACAGGTAAAGCCAAGATCTATTAAGGCAGAACTGTGGTAGATCACATGCAAGTTTAGTTTCTCTCCATGTGTCCTCAGGAAATGTGTTAATTGCTCACAGCTCTAACACAGATTTTCAATACATCTGCAAGATGCAGCAACACACACTGAGGGGAAGATCTGATTCCTTTCAGAGCATAATTGAGGGATATTCAGTACATCTCAGCATTATGGCTTTACCCCTTCTCAAGCCTCCTTCTACTAAACACCATTTTTCTCCCACTGGCTGGACTGGATCCCAGGTACCCACCCATCCCTGGCGTGGCAGGATGCAGCTCACTCCCACACTTGGCCAGAAAGCTCAACTGCCCTCAGGACTCCACAGGGACAATTCTGTGCCAGGACAGGCTGGTGGAGGATCAGTGTTAACTTTGTGTCATGATGAGCAAAATCTGCAGCCCAGCATTTTGAATCCCAACACATCCTCCCTCCTCCATCTCTGTCTCAAATCAGTTCCTTACACACTGGATCACAAATTGCTGCCACAAATGAGATTCCATATTTTTGTAGGCCATCTTAAGAGCTGTGACTTGAAGCAATGAGATTTGGGCAAGAAAGAATTCAGAGGAGCCATGTCTGGGGATTTCCCCAAGTCAGAACTGCTTTGCACAGGCTTAATTTTGCTCTTTCACTGTGTAGTCAATTACAAGCACCTGCCTTCTTTTTACCATTGCCATCATACTGCTGTAGTCAAATTCTCTCCAATTAATCTGAGTAGTAAAAATCAGACCTTTTATTTTGCAACAGGAGAAAAATTTAAAACTTATTCAGCTTCAGCTCTGACACATTTAATGCAAATTGCTGCTTAGGTGGAGAGAAGGCCCTGGTGGAGAAGAGTTCATGCCAGCCCCATCTGTAAAAAGACAGGTCATGCACAACAGCATCCCACAGACCTAGGTCTCTTTAAAAGGCATAAACTCTTTAACAAAACCAGGTTTTATGTTGAAGACACGCTGTTCTTTTTACCAGGAACTAGCAGGCCCTCACTAGATAGGTGAAGAGGAAATTACCAGCTGCTCAGACAACACCAAATCCATGAATATATCTTCTTTTAGAAGCCTTTCCCTGTGACTGCATGACAAGCAAAGTTCCTACACCTTGACAGCCCATTCAACTCAGCCTGCCAGCTTGTAGAGAAAGAGCTGTGGTGGTATTAAATTGGGTTGGAATGGAAGATGTCACCAGAACTGACGTTTCAAAATGCACCTGAGCAACAGTGCTCTTTTCACCACTGAAAAAGAGAACTGAGAAGAACTAATGGGGCTTAAAGGACATAAGAATCACTAAAAGATAATTGGGCAGAATCATTTTTTAAGTCGTGACAAACACTGTCACATCCAAGGGAACTGAATTTCACCAGTTGGCATAAGCTTAAACCAAGTATGTTGCACTCCCTCCAGCTTAGGCTTGTGCTTATCAAGCTCTGAAGTCTGATCCTTAAACCTGATCCAGAATGCTGAGAGACTCTTCCCTGACAAGGGCTGGGTCAGGTGTCTTTATTAATCACAGCTAGCAAATATTTTAATTCTGGGACCTTTGGGAGGAAGTGGGGCTCTATGCCTTGTTCCACACGAGGAGATGACAACTGAGATCTGCAGTGCCTGGTAAATATTTTATGCTGAGATCCACTGGGTATGCAGTGCAATTCTGGTGGCTTGTTTTGCTCTGTGTTCACTGCCTCTCCAATGTTATTTGCAACAGCTTAGTGGAACAACAACAAAAAGAGGTTTCATTCCCACAGGACAGCATTGGCTGACCTCTCTCACTGCTTCATGTAATTCAGAGGGAGCAACCACTAAACAGGAACTGAAAGTGCTTTGCAATTTTTAAAGGGGAATAAAAGGCATCGCAGATTTACATAGAGATAGCATTTCAGAGAACAATGATGTTGATTTCTTCTGCCTAGCATTTATCTACCAGGTTATCCTGGTAGCCAGAGGATGAGCCTGCAACAGGGCAGTGCTGAATTTACATCTCTGTGTCATCACCAACAGGTCACTGCACTGGCATTAAAATAACATTAAAACACAGTGTGGCCAATGAAAAGAGCCAATGAAAGCAAAATGCATAACTTTCAGAACAATTCTACACCTGAGGACCTTACTAAGACTTTGCAGAGGTCTCTGATCTGAATTTTTAGTGAAAAGAGGACTACTGTAAGATAAAATGTCACATTCTGAGGACGGGCACAGTGGGGTTTGACCCACACTCAGGAAACCACTGCATCCCAGAGGCTCCAGAGCAGTCCAGATACCACCAACACTGGCAGACAGCAGCCCCACTGCCTTCAGGGGATGCAATAGTAAAGACAGCTGTTCTGAATCAACATCATCTTAACACATCTCAGAAAGCTTTCTGGTTTCATTGCAGTATATAGATGGGGTGATTTTTTATTTTATTTCCCTGCTATTCAAAGATCTTTAATAAAATATAACTAAAACCCTCCCATTCTCTTAGGAATAGGAGTGATGTTTGCAATGAACTCTGTCATAAGAAGGTATGTGTCAGGGAAAGACTGGGATATTTCTAGATCTCCAGTCTCTTTATGCAGCTTAATGCTAATGAAAGGAAACCATTTTTTGCACACAGTGAAAGGGAACAGATGGTGTCACAGTTCTGCTGTGGAATTTAAGCAGAGTGACAACCTATACAGCAGATCAACATCATGGTGAAACTCTTTTAGGTAGTCGCATGGAGGGTTTGTTTGTTTTTTTATCTACTTATTACTATCCAAAATCTTCAAAAGCTTTTTCTATCCTTTTATTTTAATTGAAACATTGAGGAAATGGTATGATAACCTCACCATCCTACAAAATGCCAGAAGACACATGAAGACCAAATACAAATACACTGTGCAGGGACAGCTGAAACACAGCACCTCATATTGCAAAGGGGCTTTCCAATCATGTATCCATCCAGACACCAGTCACTGGTGAGGAAACCAATGAGGGCTTAAAAATGACACCATCAAGCTGAAAAATCACTGCTCTGTCTGAAAACTGGTCCTAGATTTAATTATGCCTGCAAGGCAGATGACAGCAGAATAGAGATTTTTTTTTCTCATTTTTAATAATTTTATATTTTACACTTTTAGTTTGCAATATTCTACGTGCAGTTCATTTCATTGTTTCATTTCTATGTTCACCTGCTTTCATCTGGGAGAAAAACAAAGGCAAACAAAAAGCAAATAAAAATCATAGTTGGAAATTTACCCAGAAATTGGAAAATTAAAACTGCCTTTCTATGCAATGATATGTTGCTTCTAATTTGGTAGTTGAATTTTTTTGACCCTACTGATAACTGAGTCAGACTGATGTTTTCATGTGTGTAACCTAGCAGAGGCATCTGAATCCCCACAAAGCATCCCCCTCTGGTGAGACAGCCCATAGGCAACCTCAAGTTTCACAATTTTCACTGTTTTGCTTCCCTCAGATTCCTTTCAGCTTGTTTCGACTGCCTGCATGAGTATTTTAGAGTGCATACCACTAAAAGCAACAGATGACATGCTCATCCACTCCATAATTCACATTGACAATAGCCAATCTCTGCTCAGCCCATATCCCACAAGAAAAGGGATTAATCAGGCACTGACATCCTCAACAACAAAGCTCAGGCTGCTGGGTTGGGGTTTAGATCCCTCCAGGAATGGCCTGGACCCACTGCACTCTCTCTGAAACCCTGGAAAATGTTTGCACAATGACACCCCCAAATTCCTGCAGGGATGAATGGTGTGTATCCAAATCTACCCCACTGCAAGCCTAATTCTGGTTTTTACAATGAGATAGAGAAAATCAGGTTTTAGATACAGCCCATATTGGCGCATTGTAATTTACAGCATGCTCAGTTCTGGCTGGGAGGGCCAACAGCAATCAGGCTGTGAAGCCCAGTTTGTGTATTCAGGTGTGAGCTTGCACAGAAGAGGGAAAGCAGAGCAGCACCAGCACCCCTGAGCTAAGGGCTCTGCTCTGCAGTGGGTCAGAGCGCTCAAGGCACTGTGCTCCCCCACATCTTTAAAACAGCAGAGCCTGAAACTAAGGTTAATATAAAAGAGATGCTCCATCCTCCAGTGCAGGTGACAAACAGCTTAAAATCACCCCCATTGAACCAGGATCTCGACCTGGATGTATTTGTAGGGATAAAATAGCACTTCCCCAAGCAAAAGGGAATGCCAGGGCTCTCTCAGAGACCCTGCACCTCCCGAACACAGGAGCCATTAATACCACCACGGCAAGCCAGCTGTGACCCGAAAGTGGCAATACTTACAAGACACAGATACATTTGGGGCGGAAGCACTTGAAGTGGGGAAAAGTGGGGAAATATTCACGGGGAGTGAATTCTATACTCATTCATAAAAGTTCATAAGGTGCAACCTGCAAGGAGGGACAACACCTTGTAACGCTTCCTTTGAGGAGAAATGGAACACTTGGGTTTTAAGGCATTTACAGGGCATTTCTCAAACGTGGCAGGTAAAATCACTGCTGTGCTCCAAAGCACCCAGGCTCTTGCTGCAGGAACGAAACAGCAATTACACAGCGAGTGCGAAGTGCAGAAGCAGAAAGAGAAGAGACTGGCGCTAAAGAGGGTTAATCCCTGCAGGTAATACCCTTTCCGTTAAATTGTGCAGCATTTTCCAGTCTGCAGCTTCTCAATCCCATTTAACATCTCTCTCACGCTGCAAGCGGACACATCGGAGCTCCCCCCACTCCCGCGCCCCTTCCCCAAATTCTGCGAAGCTGTTTCTGCGGGCAGCAGCCAGTTAAACCAAAGGCTGCTGGTACTACCCCGGGAAGCTGTAGGGGGGCGGGTGAGCAGCACAAAAGATCTCCACACAAAAGGCCATCCTTTTCATCCTTTTCCTTCTTCATTTTCTCCAGCTGAGCCATAGCTTTATTTCATCAACACTTAAAAATAGATGCAAATGTGGGAGGGGGTAGGGATTGCCGGGGGGGGGGGGGGTGATATGGGACAACACCTATTTTAATACAAAGAATCAAATTTGGTGGGTGAGGGGACGTAGGGAGCCTTCAGCTCTTATCTTCCCCCTCCTTCCAATCGAGCCCTCTAACCCGCGTCCCCAGCGCTCACAGAAATCCCTGCAGCATGCTACAGATATTTTCCTTTTTTTTTTTTTCTCCCCCCACCCCCACCAGGAGGAGACGTAAAGGGCTTGACTCCGAAAGGACAGCGAACATCTTTGCATTCCCAGCAAGACCCGCACAGCACATAATCATATGAAAAACATGGCTGGCTGGTGCATCGACAGATGCAAACGAGAAATACCAGACTTAGCCTTATTCACAGCAAAATCAAATGGGGAGGAGAGGGGGAGAGAAAGGGAAATAATTGTGGCTGTGTAACATGGCTGCACGATTTTCAAAGCCTCCCCGACTGCCAGCTTGCAGGGAGCAGTGGAAATGTGTGTCTGCTCCAAAGGGAGCTGTTCCTGCCACCCCTGCAGCACAGCACAGCCCGCTCATCCCGCTCTCCATCCCGGGCTGGCCAGCCAGCCCCAAAGCCAGGCAGCAGCTAAAATAGTTTACCTGATCAATGCAACTTCGCGGGAGCCGGAGGTAGGGATCCTAGCAGAAATGCAGCAAGGAAGAGGGAAAAAAATCTGCTTGGATCCTTCTGGCAGTCCACAGCCTCATCTACATGCATCTGAGCGAGTCCTTTCCAGCAGCTGCTTCTTTTATCAAGCCCACAGGCACAGCAAATTAGTCCGGTTAGACAGTTCAGTCAATGTGGGCTATTCACAGCGTGGCTGCTGCAGGAGCCCAGCTTCTCCTGTCCCCTGTCCCCGGGTAGGCACCCGCCCACCTCCACATGGCCCTGGATAAACACGGCTCTCGCAGCACCCACTGCACGCACCACATGATCCTGGCAATCATCCCACCGGACCTCTCGCTTCCCCCGGTCTGGCGAAAAAGGCTAAGCCCAAGAAAGGCTTTACTTGAAAGGGAAAAGATTTCTTTTTCCTTCCCTCTCCCCCTTCCTTTCCCCCCACCCCTTCCTCTTTTTTTGTCCCCTTCCCAAGCAAGGAGAGGGAAAAAAATAAACTGAACGCAAAGGTTTGAAGACGGGTGATATCTTCCTAATCGACTCAGTTGGGAAAATGAAGTGTCACTCTGAAATGAAGTGCCATTCAGACTTCTAATGAGCACAAAGCATCAGACAGAGATCCTGGATAAAGCCTGATACATTCCTGGAGAGTGAGGCTGACCACAATTAGTGCATCCTTGATCCGTACAAAGCCACTGATTTCCATTCTGTTGTTTTAAAGAAGAAAATGTGATAAGCCCTTTGTTTCTCCTCCTTTCCTCACCATAAACCATTTAAAAATATTCATATAGGAATAGCCACATACACATGGATTCTGAAATAAAGCAGCCACTGTGCCATCCTTGGGAGTGGGGAGCAAAGGTGGCAGACACAGCACGCTGGAGGCATCTTCCCCTTAAATACACTCATGGATGGGACCAATAAGGTCAAACATGAAGAAGAAACATTTATGAAAGTCATTCAATTTTTCTGTAATTGCGCAAAGTAAAGAAGAATTAGCCCCTTTCTCTCCCCCTGCACTCCAATATATCTTTAGGACTAACAGTGTCCTTCTTTGTCCCCTCCAACACAGGAAGCAATATGCATATGGAGCTATAAATAAACACACACATGTATATATATACATATATATCCTATAAAATGCAGCTTCTCTTGGTTATCTAAACTCTCTCCTTCCAAAGTAACACAGTTAATTGGAAGAGTTCTCCAAACAATCTGGCTGATCCCTGATGGCTGCCTCCTTCGTGTCAGCATTTGGGAAAGCAGAGACTTCTGTCTACACAGCCCTACAGAGTAGGATAGGGTAGATTTCCTCCTCAGTCAGCCTTGCAAAGCACAGGATTTTGCTGCTACTTGGAGCCATACAGACTCATTGTGCTGATATTCAAAATCTAAAAGTGTTGCTGTAAAAAGAGGTAGTGTAGATGTAAAATGAGGAATGTGAAACTGAGAGACTGGGACCTGAAACCATGGCAAGGTTGACTGTATTGCTGAATTTGTACATCCTGGAATCACAAAATCACAGAATGATTTTGGCTAGGAAAGGCCTTAAACACCATCTAGTTGTAGACCATGCAATGAACAGGGAGATTTTCCACTAGACCACGCTGCTCAAAACCTCGTCCAGCCTGGCCTTGAACACTTTGAGGGATGGGTCACCAACGGTGTCTCTGGGACACCTGTGCCAGTGTCCCATCACCCTCATCACAAAAAATCAGTCAAATGTCCAATTGAAATCTCCCCTCTCGAGGTTTCAAAGGCCCCAGTAACAATCTGCAGAGCTGCACGCAGTGCTCCAGGTGGGACCTTGCCATAGTGGATGACAGGGGAAGAACCCCCTACTGTGACCTGCTGCCCCCACCTTTGGCAGCCCAGGATAGGCTTGGCTTTCCAACCGGTTCAAACTGGTCAGAACTGGCCCAAACCCGTTAAAACCTGTCCAAGCAGGTTCAAAACCTGTTCAAACTAAACCGTGTATGACCAGTTTGGAACGGTTTGAACCAGTTCTGACTGGTTCCGACCAGTTCCAAATGGTTTGAAGCAGTCCTGATGGGTTTGGGGCCATTTGGAGCGCTTTGAAGCGGTTGAAGCGGGTTTGAAGCTGGTTTGACGCGGGTTGCAGCGGTTCCGCTTTGGACAGCTCCTGTAAGGCTGCCCCATAACTCTGAGGTGAGCCCCGCTCAGGTGTTTGAACTGGAATAAGAGCTGGTTCATCCCAGCGGTGAATTGAAACCCACTGTGGCATCGCAGCACCGGCTCCTGCAGCCGGCACACCCAAACCACAACGCTCCATCAATCCTTCTTCCTTTTCTGGAACGGGAAAGGAACTTTATGGCTCTGAAAGGGAAGTTTGAACTTACTCCCGAAATTCCTCAGAGGCTTCTGAAGAGAGAAAAGATAATAAAAGGCAGAGGAAGGAAAAAGAATAATAAAGAAACAAACCTCATGCTTCCTGTGCTATTGCCACCTTTCTCATGTTGTGAGGCTGGCAACACCCAAAAGCAAATGATGCTTTAATCAGGGCCACCATCCAAATGTGACTGGAGGAAGTAAGAAACAGCTCAACAAAGGAAAACTCTTGGAGCGGGTTATAAATTAATATCAAAGTCAGGGGAAGAACTGAATCAAAAAAATCCATGAGCTGGATGAGCAGGGAGCGAGCAGTGCCTTTGACAATTGTGAAAGGTAACGCTGTTCTTCCGCCTGCCTGCCATTTCCAGCCTCAGCAATGCGTTGTTATCTTTAATTTGCGCCTGTCTGAACAGGAAGGTTTGGTTCTGCCCCTCTGCTCATCTCTGCTCACTCATTACCTCTCTTGCCTGAAAGGTGAGAGGAAGCAGAGGCGGGATTGAAGTCACTTCAGGACTGCACTGATAAAAACAGGAGCAGGTTCCTGGTACTAAAGTGATTTCAGCTTTTAGTATAAGAAAAAGAAAGGCCTAAAGCAAGAGGGCCAAGCAGGAGCATTCCCATCGAGGATGCTGGAACGCCTGCAGCGATGTCCCAGATGGAGAGGCACGACTTCAGTGGATCAGAAGCCCCTTTTTATCCTGGTTTTTGTCCCTTTGCATTGGTTTCTTTTTGGATCCCCCATTACAGTTCTGTCCAGGCTGGCTCGTTTTGCTTGGGGGGCAGTGCACTTTGCTTAGGTGTTTTATGGTACATTGAGTACCGTATTTCCTATAACTACCCTTTTAACCCCTTTATATGTATTATTATATTATATTTGTAATATAATAACCAAACTAACGGTACATGCTTAACCATCTACCAGCTACTTTACAACAGTTTCTAACCTATTTTTACCAGCATTACAGAGCATTTCATAAGCTTGGCAGGTCACTGTCCCTGATCCCACAGGGGTGTATGAGCCACCATCCAGGGAAGGGCAGTCCATGCTGCCACCAAAGCCACAGCTGCTGCTCTCGTGTGTGCAAGCAGCCAGGGCAGCACACCGAGGGCAGCATGTGCCCTGGGAAAGGTGGGGAACATCCACCCAGGGGTGGTGGGGGATAGCTTTAGTCCCAAGGAGTGGAAAGGAAGGACTTCCCACATATGAGCAAAATCAGCGTGTGTGAAAGGTGAAGGAAGCTGCAGCCCCCCTGCTGATCAACTGGCACCTCTCCAGAGTGTGAACATCCTCACCTTTCCACACCTTTTCAGCAAGATCCACTGCTCAGCATCTCAGAGCAGCTCCAGGTGCCCATAGCATGGGGCAAAGCCCGTGAAAATTCCAGCAGCAGCAGGAGATTGAATATGCACAATGTAAAGGTATGCGGGCCAGATGTGAGACTGGCGTGGCAAAGTACAGTTGGCTGAAGACCTATTTTTTCAGGTTTAATTAGAATTTAGCCCTGATAAAAAGCCAAACGGTTTCCCATTGTAGTCAATAGGGATTTGTCATTGTCCTGAATGGCAGCAGGATGTGGAACATTAGAGAAAAAAAAGTCCAATTCATCACCTTGAATAGGTGAAGTCCATTCTTTGCTGTCACATTTGATTTCTGAAAGACATCTTAGTGTATTGCTAGGATTTAACTTAGTGTTTCTTAAAAAATTATTTGAAGCAGGATAAAGTGATTTATAAGACATTTTTCTTCCTTTGTATTTGATCACTTGTTAAGGGAATGCAATTCAGCTCTTAAAAAAATCCCCAGGTCTTTCTCTCCAGGAATCTCAGCCCCCTGATGCTCAGCATCCCTGAAGCACCCCCGCAGAGCAGCGATGGCTGCGGTGTCACTGTGGAACAGGTGACACATGTGCCTTGCCATTCCTTGTCTCCTGCTGAAATGCTAATGATCACCGGGTACTCCTGGAGTTGGCCAAGACTCCGTAGAAAGAAACAAAGGGGGGAGGAAAGCACAGAGGGAATCTTAAAGCAGCCTAAAAACTTAACTTCAGAGAAACAGTTGGAGCCCATATCCACAAGAGTCTGTGTTACAGAAGGAAGAAAAAAAACAACCTCACTCTTTGAAGTTGGCTGGAAGCACAACTGGTTGGTTTCCAACTTCTCTCAGACTCTAATCTGACATTTACTTCACTATATTTATTTATTTCAGGCAGACAGGAGAGGAAGGAATGACACAAAAGCCTGATCAGTGTAGTACAAAGGTCAGAAGATCTCAGGTCATTGCTTCACCTGTAAGCTGGTCCTTGACATTTGCTCCTGCTAAGCAAGGAACATGTGGGTGTGTGTCCTTGGAGAGCAAAGCTGCCTTTTTTCAGAGTACTACACAAAATTATATGGAGAGGGCACAATTCTGAACAGCAACATTTACTGCTGTCTGCCAACTGTAATCAACTATGTGCATTATTATGCACTGATTTTTCTTCATGGTCATTGATTTTAGGAACAGATATTTAATCTGCACTGTATAATACAAGGCCTGAAATTTCAATTAGTTCCTCTGGTACTGAGCGCAGGCAGATAAAATTGCAGAACTATTATCAGCTTAAAAAACCCCAACCAACAAACAAAACAAAACCCAACCTGAACTGTTCTGATATTCCTTCTTGCTCTTACATAGACTGTCTGGAAGCACATATTGTAGTTTATCTGAACAACATTTTTAACAGAAAAATGGAAGTACACTGAGTATTTATATTGAAAATGTCTAGTTTTGAAAAATATCATTATGAAACTTTGACTTGGACTCTGGTACACTTGTACATTCCACTATGAATTTTTGTTTTGCAAGAGCAGAAACATGAAAATCCTTACAGTGTTACAATAATAAACTTCTCATTTTTAAACTTCTCTGTGGATTTGTATAATAAAAATAATGTTTAAAAGGCATCCCTCATGCCATAAAAGTATCACAGTTAAGAGCTGATATATAGGAAATGACACTTTACATATTCACAGAACAGAAAGAAAACAACCCTCCTAATGAATTTCACCTTCTATTAAAGGAAACACTGCTTTCTGTATTGAATCACAGAAGTGTTTCACCCAAGTAAGAGGTCAATGACTTATATTTTACCAATATACAACCCACAAGCAAATGATGAGATGCTGTATTTATCTATACCTGACAATCCATTCTTGCCCTTACCAGACAGAGTCCCCCTGAAGAGGCTGAGGACTCCCCCAGAGAACCCACAGACACATTTA
The DNA here is from genome assembly GCF_015832195.1 of Motacilla alba alba. Taxonomy (NCBI): domain Eukaryota; kingdom Metazoa; phylum Chordata; class Aves; order Passeriformes; family Motacillidae; genus Motacilla; species Motacilla alba. Next base: position 6,309,238 of record NC_052027.1, on the reverse strand, counting down.
GCTTTGATGCTTATAGATGTAAGTAGAATCACTGCTGTTAAAAGGCTCTTTTACAGATTTGTCACGGTGTTTATCGCTGTATCCCAGCCTCACTCAGACCAAGAGATGCTCTGCAAAGTGTCATTTCAGGTTGTTTCCCTGCCTTCGAGTGTCTCCTTTTCTCACATTAAGAATGGGGGGAAAAAATGGACTGATCATTTTCCCTGTGCTTAATAGATTCTGGCACAACCTGGCCTCCACTATAAACAAATAGCCTCAGCACATGAAACCCCTGAAGACTGATTAAAAGTAAGCCTGATTTCATCTGCACTGGTTTCGTGCAGCCATTAATATTGTTAACACACAACCTTTTGTTCTGCATAGCTGGAGGGCAGCTCACATTGCACTCACTGAGGCACCTCTGAAGGTATGTTCACTGCCAGTGACATGTATGATTATGTTAATGGTGCTTAACATTTCTTTAACATGAGGAAAACTGACACCAGCAATGCAGAAATTGATACTTGTGTGTAAAGTGATGCCATTGAGGTGCAGAGAAGGAGGAGGCCTCGCTGCCAGTGCAGGCTTGTACAAGTGTGAGGAAAAAGCATCTGGGCTGAGATGGACCAAAAGGTGATGGATCATAAGCAACTGGGTTGTTACCTTGAAAAAGCTGAGTGCTAAGCACAGCAATGCTGATTTTGGAGAGAAGAAGGTAGAAACACTGGAAATGTTCAGGAGAGCATGAGAGCAAAGAAGCACAAAGCCAAGAGACCGTTCCCTGGAGCCTCGAGACCCCAGGGGAACTTCTACAAATGCCTGCAGTGGAGGGAGGTTTGTATTTTCCTGTGCCTTACATCACTTCCTAGCATTGATTTGGTGTTCTAGGACTGGAAAATTATGTCTGGATTCATGGTCTGGCAGGATACGGACGCATGTGCACCAGTCCCAGTAACAGCCCAGTACCTGGCTGCTCCCCACTGAGGGAGCTGTGCAGAATTACCACAGCTGCAATTCTGGTCCTTGGTATTTCTTTTCTGGCCTAAAGGATGATTTGAAACAAAAACTAGGTGATGCAAACTCTAGGGGAAACAAGAGAGACAAAATGATCAGGGATAGATTTTTTTTCTGCAATACTGAAACAGTAAAATTTAAATCTGACATTTTTAGAAAGACAGGAGCTGACAAATACAGGAGGAATACAAAGCTGTCCTCAATCCTCCCCCATCTTCATGTCTTCTTTAAAAAGAAATAAACAGAAGAATAAAACAAGCATTTAGAAAGCGACAGCCACAACTCACTTTGTCACACACTAGAAGCTCTTCCATCCACAGACCCATGGGAATGCCACCTTCCTCCTGAAACACTGCTAACGTGAGCCAGACTCAGACATGCAGCTGATTGACATCAGAGGACCCACTTGATGCAATTTATTCCATTTTCAAGTATTTCATTTTAACTGCAAAGCTGCACTGTAAGAGACTAGACTTAAACCTAAACCAGCACAATTCAAGTCACAGCCTCCAGTCTGCCCAGGGGAGCTGCCCAGTCAGGCCAGTTCCACAATCCCACTCATTTTAGGCTGGCATGATGCTTCTTGTAAGTCAAGGACACCTGGCAGCAAACCACTCATCTGCACAGGCCTCAATGAACAACATCAGAAATTAATAATAATTTAAAAATATTATAGAAACCCAGCTTGCAATCCTTGTGTTCCAGTTGCAGCATATTCTGCCCTTTCAGACCTATATGATCACAAGCACTGGGAGTTTGGCTCACTCTTGCCAGGTGAGAGCCAGCCCTCTTCCCAAAAACACTGCAGCCTCCAAGCTGGGATGCTGAAAGTCCCATGAATTTTCTCAGCCAGGGAGAATCTCTCCTCCTCAGCAGCATTTTAAGACACTTTGCACATGAGTGAGGACACTCTCCTGAGCAGAGACCCCTTAGGGAGCCCTTTACTGTCCCCCTCCTCAATTCCTTGTTTCCAGGTGATGGCTACAATTCCACACCTTGCTCATGAAGCCCACTCAGAGGCCAGGGTTTCCAGTGCAGGTTCAGGGTCCAGTGCCACAATGCCACCAGGCTTGCTGCATGCCTCTGCCAAGGACTGAACTTTGCACACCTGTGATGTGTGCACCACAGGACACGTGCCACAAGACACATCCTGTCAGCAGCTCTGAGGTTCTGCTGCTCCTGTGTGCCACGTGGCCCACCCAAACCTGCCCACCTCAGCAGCCAGCCCCTCTGCTATGTCCCCCCTCCTTGCCACGGATTTGGGGACTCCCATGCCCCCCAGCCCAACTGGCCATTGCCCATTTGGGGACTCCCGTGTCCCCCAGCCATTGCCCTCTGCAGCTCAGCTCACCTGAACTGCTCAGAAGGCAGGGGGGTACCACCCACCCCATGTTACTGCAGACAGACAGTTCACCTGCCTGAAACTGGTTCTTTTAGTTGTGTCTTAAATTAATATTCTGTGATAGAAGCTATTCTTATTAATTGGAATGCAGGAGCGATCAGGCTGAGGATTAGAAACCACATATCTAATTTTTATTAGTTAGAAAAATGCAATATATGTTTACTCTTTCTTTTATTGCTTCAACCTAAAGGTAATTTCCCCCAGTTCTCCTACCAGACATCAAGGACTAAATAGAGCTCATTCTTTTTGTTTTGCACTTTGGTGAAATAACAAGTAATAGTCAGCCCTTAAATAGAGCACAGGGTCGGGAATTCAATATACAAGAACCAAACAACAGCATTCCTACTTGTTTAAAAAAGACAAGCACTAAGGGACACAGAGGAAGGGAGGTTATTTTCTGGAAATCAAGCAGCCAAAGAAGGCTGGGATTTGAACCTGGCTCCCACAGCTGGGACTGTGTCTGTGCTGGGGAGCCCTGGCCATGCTCTCCAGCCCAGGAGAATGCAGGAGTGGGATGGGGATGGAGGCATGCACACATGGCCTGCTGCTTATAATGCATCTGGAATCAGCCTCAAATCTCTTCCCGCACCTAGAAATCCTCTGCCTGAATACAAATGCATCCCAGCCTCACTGCAGAAGTCTGCAACGATTCATGCCACACGCCAGCCTCCCGTTAGACTGCACCCAACCACAGAAATGGATTGATTTCGAATTTTACTTAAAAGTTAACTGAATAGCTGAGCACTTTGCAAGAAAATCATCCCCCTATCGAGCCACTAGACACTCCATACCCCCACTTTCCAAAAAACCAAGAAACAACAGTGCTTTGTATCAGCAACCACAGCCAGGACGGTTGTGAGAAGCAAGAACAAGGCAGGGCTGGGAGCTGCTATGCATGTCCAGCCAGATTAGATCACCAGCAAGTGTCCCAGGAAAGGCAGGGGACAATGCTGTCACCCATCTGGGAGGTGGAACACGTGACGGGTTCAAACAAATTGAAGTTTCAAGAGATGCAGAGGAGGACAATTGCTGGCACCAAAGCCAGAATTTGCATTGCCTGGATTGCAGAAGGCCAGTCTGGCTGTGCCTCTGTCCCTCTCTGCTGAAGTGCAGCCCTGTAGCCCCTTGCACTTCCCAGGCAAGGAAGTGAGTCAAGAGCAGTGAGAACCAGCAGCAGGATTTGTTTTAAAGCCAAGCTGCAGACCAGGGCCACTCTCAGGAAGATGCTGTAGTAACAAAGAATAACGAGACTGATTCCTGCTCCAAGGCACCTAGAGCTAAGCAGCAGCAATCCTTCAGCCGTGACCCACTCTGATACGCTGCTGTCAGTCACTGGGGTTGGGAAAACATGTGCTTGATGTGTGCCATTACTCACCCAGCCCTTGGGAATTACAAGGCAAGGTTTCTCTCACTGAGAATGGACCAGCAAAGTGCCAAGGGCTTCTCAGCAGGGGGAAGAGAGCTGACACTTATGCAGAGGGGGCAAAATAAACCTCCTGCCACTTCTCCAGTGTGATTAAATTAGGGCAGATCTATGCCCATTGTATAGGCGTTTGTCAGATTTATAAACAGCTACATACCATTTGCATTTAAACATTGAAACTCTTAACAGGCCAATGCTGGAGATCCAGCAGTGAACCCAGAGCAGTTCACACAATGTTTTAAAGGCGAATGCTGTGATCTTTCAATGCACAATAACTGGGAAGTAAAATATATATCAAAGCACAAAACTAAGAAGCCTTGCATCTGAACTGAGAAAAAGCAACACAGCAACATAAATTACAGTCATGAATCCCCCTAGAAACACAGGCAAAAATAGTATTTAGAATTTTAAGTGTTATCAGTGCCAATAAAGGTAAATTATTTATCTCAGCACGATTTTTAAGCTGACTCAACATGTGCAAGCAACTATGTGCTCGCTTAAAATTCAAATGTCTTCATGCTTGAGAGGAAAGGCACATGAAACACAGCACGAACACCTCCTGTCTGGGATGGCTCTGGAGTGACCATGGCCTGAAAATGGTCTGAGAGACTGGACATCACCTTTCTGTGTCCCAGTTTCCTTTTCAGACAACCACCTTAAGGACTTTATTTTGTATTGAGCTCATTTGGAAAACCACGATCTACCAGGACCTTGTACCAACCCAATTCATTACTCGGTTTTTTCCTTCCTCCTGCAAGCGCCCAACTGCTCATTCTGAGGCAAAAAGAGAAGTTTCACACCTGTAAAAGCAGCTGCCTCACAGCACTTGTCTTACCAGAGTGAAGATGAAACCACACACACACACCCTGCAGTGAGGATGGGTGGGGAAACAGTTGCCCCATTTCCATCCCAGAGGCCACCCAAGGGACAGGCAACCCAATCTGACCTCCCTCCACAGCTAATCCTGACATTTTCAAAGGCCTCAGGGATGTTGGTACCCAGCTATTAGTACATGAACCCTCATTCCCATGGGCTTTACTGACAGTCTCAGACTTAGTTAACTGCATCTTCTTGAAATATGAAAATGTGTGGGGAGGAACAGTGAGAACTTTTAAAAATTGCAGTACTTTGATCCTAATTAACAGAGTTGACTGAAAGCAAAATATGTAGAGCTAATTTTCACAATATTTTTCCACAATCCCTAGACAGAGCCTTTTTCCTGGCACTGTTTAAAATTAATGAAGTAAATATGTTTGCATATTTATCTTTTCATTACATGGAAACAACAACAAGGAAAACAGATTGAACTGATAGCAGAATTCTTCCACTCCAGAGCAGTCTGGATGTGGTTTTTGTTTTAGTTCATACAATGCAACCCAAGTCAAACAAGCAATGCAAGTTCACTGGCCATGTAAGTAATCGGTTTTATCCAACAGAGCTACTACAAAATAACTGCTGTAGGAATTGACCCCTTCATTTTATTTGTTGTCTCTGTGAAGAGATCCTGAAATGGCTTTGAAGGAAAACAATATCCTTGCTGAAGTCTGAAAAACAAATTGTCACGGGTTGCCCCACATGAGTAACAACAAATACACCACGCAACCCTAGGGCTAATTGACTCAGGCAGTGGGAAAATGGGAAAGGACACACAGATATGGATTCATTAGGACTCTTGCATTAATTCCCAAAGAGATATTTTCATTTTTTTTGGAACCCGAAGCCCAGAATCTTCTAACAGAAGCTTGAGAGGTCAGTGGTCCCTACACCACTTTGAAAACCATGGTCTGGTCTGGATTTTACACAAGTGGGATTGGCAGGAAAGGAACAGACAAACCAACCTGCAGGACTGAGCTGCAGACTCCATGGAGAGAAGGCAGCCAGCTGCCACAAGTCCTGCTCAAAGGTACAGGCAGATCCCAGAGCTGGTGGGAGTGGGATGTAGATGATTAATACGCGCGCAGAATAAGCCAGAGCAGAAGCTCAGCCTTGCAAGGATGACAAGCACAGGCAGAAGGCAAGAGACCTTCCTTTGGGCTTGAAAATTGTCAGTGTGCCCCAAAGTTTGAGCAGGCTCAGCAGCCCCTATTTATTCCCATGGCACACAGAGGGTGGAAACTCTTATCATCAAGTCCCTTCAGTTCACACATACCCCATAAAATACCCATTACATGGCTGACTAGGCTTGCTCCGTCCTGGCAGAGAGGGTGAGACAAAACTGCATCTCATGCCAGAAGTCATGTTCTCTTATCCAGCTTTACCTTAACTCTCATTAATACAATAATTCATTAAAAAAAACAGATTTTTTTTTTTTCTCCAAGGGTCAGAAAGGCTAAATAAACGTGATGAATTTCACGCTACTCAATGATTCCTCGTTATGCCTTGATGACTGTATCAATTGCCATAACAAATGCTGAGCACCCATGATTAAAGTGATAATTAAAAAGGCAAATCATAGCAGGCAGTTGTTCCTCTGTTACCACAGAGCATGGCCTGGGCTGTTTGCAGCATTGATTACCTGTACATACACAACACCCTGTGGAAATCCAGATTTTCAGAAACTACAGGAGAAGAACCATAAAGAGTAAAGAATTGTTATTATCCCCTCTCCATCAGTGCATATTACAGAAGTAATGAGCATGCAAACTTATTAGCTTTTTGTCTACCTGAAGAAAAAGTACACAAGACACTTTCAACCCTGATGACTGCATTTCAACCATGAAATTTTCCTCTGTTTTCAAGCCTGTGATGCAAGAGAGAGATTTTGCTTTTGTGAAGCTCTTGCTTCCTCTGCTTTACAGCTTTCATTTTGCTTGCCTTTTTTTTTTTTTTTTTCATTCTTTGGTACTTTGGAGATGAAACTACTGATAAACCATTTCTTTCTTCCCTCCTACATGGCACTATGCAGATGTCAGCTCTACCACCATGCACAGAAGACAAAAAAATCCCCAAACCCTTCCATGCTTCTCAGTTTGTTTCTGGTCTATCAGTTCCCAATGTTTTGGTTTTTTGTTTTTTGGTTTTTTTTTTGACAATGTAGCTTTCTTTTCTTTTCCAGGATGTGAATGAGCAAAATCATTTAAGTGACACTGTGGTAAATGGCATGGTAACTACAAAATCCCTTCTAATTTTTTTTGCCAGGAAAGTCTAGGAAATAGCAATGGATCTCAAAAGTAAACGTTGTCTGTGTGCATAAAAGGGTTTGCTCTTTGAACTGCACTGAGATGACACAGTCATTACTATATGAAAGCCTGAACATTTTCTTCTATTTTGCAACAATTGTCAAGCAAGTGAAAGCTTTATTTGATTTCCATTCACACTGAAGACAAGATTTAGTACTCCAGTGGAACAGGCAGTGTCAGAAGGATTTTAAATTGTAATGCTACCACTTTAACATCTTAAAGGCACTTTTCAGAAGATAAACTCATCTGCCTATGATGACTAAATGACACAGTAATGGAGAAGAGGTAAAGATTTTCTTATGGTAATAAAAGAGAATACTTCACCCAGAGAAAGAAAAGCAGAGATCTGTGCACTTCCTAGAAACACTTTCAAGAATCTTTCAAAATAATGGAAAAATAAATATATACATGATATTTATCCACATAGACTCAACCAGGACTGACACAGGACTAGATTTCTGACAGCAACTATCACTTCAGAGAGGCAACATAAAAAAAAACAAAACAACAAACCACTCAGCAGAGTACCTGATGGAGGAACACAACTCCAGGAAGGAGTCAGCAGTGATGGCCCTGGGATTGTTGAGAGCTGTTAGCCAATGCTAGCACTCCATCAATTTCCAAAAATGCTTAAGTAATATAGCATAACTATGACATGTATGATGCAGAGAAAAAGCTGTCTCAGGTGAAAGCTCTCCAAGAGTACCACAAAAAAATAAAACACCTCAATACAGAAAAGATACACTTTCATTTTATATTAGATTAAGGGTAATTCCTTTGATATTGTCACGTCAGCTCATGTTTAGCAACAGTTCCAACCACCTTAAACCAAAGTAGAATTTGGGAGAAAAAAATCCTATTCATCTATCTTGCCAAGCATCTGCAGCTTTGGGGCACTGGAAGATGTGCTCTTAAATCCCTGCCTAGCCCACAAAGCCAGTCACTACTATTGTTCCCTTGCACTGAAAGGGAGGTTGCTGCCTCTGCCTTGGGATATCAAGCATGTGACAATGACAATTTTTCTGGCTTTTGCATCCTTCACTGGGGACATTTCAGAAGGTCCTGCCAAGGCAAAGCTGGGGCACAGCCTCTTGGTGTTACTCACTGTGAGCTGCACTTAGTCACTGGTTGTCATACTGGTATCTTTATTTACACATGGAGCTAAAAAAAGATGATAAGATGAGAAAATTTGTATCTTTTTCATTCCTGGCTCTGAGGCAGTATCTTGGTTTGGAAATAAGAAAACCCTGTAGGTGTCTGGGTTTTCTGGGGGAGAGGCAAGAAGAGAATAGTGGTGCCTTTTTTTTTTTTTCCTGTATTTATGCTGTCGAATCTTAGTGGTACATCAACACTGGTGAGTGGCTACATTTATAAAAATAAAGCAGATTTTTGAATTAATGACAGGAATGGACAAGATGAATTTATCCTGCTAATACAGCTGATAAAACCTGCAAACATTAGGTTTGAGGGTTGGAAAGGCTTTGCTGATACAAGACTTCAAGAACAGACACCAAGATTCCCCCTGGATTCACCACAAATTGGGATTTTCAGACCCAGTGGAAGCTGGTCTCTGCTCATCCTGAAATTAAAGCTAAAATTCTCTTTCATTGACTTGGGGAGAAGCAGCCCAAGGATTCTAGCTCAAAATTGTAACTCCTATGTTCATGTTAAATAACAATCCAATGTTCTTTACTGAAAACTAAATCAACTCCCACTGCAAGAGTGTTAAGTTGCGGCAAGTGCAGCTGCAATAAAGTTCTCTCAATCTTGACCTTTCTGGAGGTCACAAACACTGCAAAAATGCCAATTCCACATTTTTCTTCAAGAAACACCAGGTCAAAATGAAGTTAAGGTGTGGTGAAGAGCATGTCTCAATGTTTGTGACCCCTCTCCTGTGCCTGCACGCTCCCCAAACCTGATCCTGAAAAGACCTTGTTCCATACAAACCCGTTATACCAGTGCAATTAAACTTAATAGTGTCATAAAGCCAGGGAGCATCTGGAGGTATTGATAAGGTTTCCATTTATGGACACATTGGTGGGGAAATTGCTGCTTTCTTTTACATAATGATGCAGCTATTATGGATTAGGGGAGGCTGTGCCTGGGGGCTTTTTTCCTCTGCTTTCAGTTGAAAGGTTTTCTATACCTTTAGACAAACATAGATGTGAGATCACTGGTACTGCATTTCTCCCAGTTTTAATCTTGAAATATGGTATCTAAGGAAGGTTTCTCATCGGTTCAACAGCTTGTCTTATCCTGATGCATTGGAATAAAGAGAAGGCTCACTTGGGCCATATGTTTCAGTTGTTCCTCTCACTCCCCCGCTGTCTGTCCACACATACCATGACCGTGGACAACCTCTCCTTAAGTGGGCAAACAAATGGTTTAACTCAGATTTGCACAGTGTTTGCTGACTTGTGTGGGCTCCAGGATCCAACTCAGCTTTATCATTTCAGGCAAACATATTTCTGACTGACACGGTGGTAATTAGAGCAGCTCGATTTTATTAGATTGATGACAGATTAAAGGCCAGGATCTCAACCAGAAGAAATTGGTGTTGCTGCCCTGAAATCCATGTGCTACACTGATCTATGCCAGCTGTGAGGGTGGCCCCAAGCTTTTACATTGTTTTGTGCCCCCCTTACATAACAAGATTATAAAAAATGTTTTCAAGCCTGCATGTGTGGTCCCTAATCCACTTGCCCAGTGTAGGACCCAATAACATTCTTGAATTCAGTTTCCACTTCAAATTGTCTGCCCCACTAAATCCTTCGTATCATTAAAACAATGTAAATGAACTTAAGAGGAAACTTTTCATCCCTTTACAATGAATAGAAAAACAAAAAGTAGATCTGAATTTTCTGGGACCTCTATAGGCTGGTGGACCTGGACTGCCTGTCCCTTATCCTCAACTGAAACTATTCAGAATGTGTCTCCTTTCTATCTTGCACCCCAATCATGTGAATTAACTATAGGCTGAACTGGTGCTGGTTACTAGTAAGGCATTCCAAGATCATTCCCACAAGCCTTATTTTAGCAGCATCCCAGTATGAGCACCACCACCTCAACAACTGAAAGCCCCCAATGGGGATCTTCAAACCAACATCACCTCAGGAGAGAACTGGCATTCTTAACCCTGAGAAAAATCCTGAATTTAAGGGAAGCCTCACCTAAAGAGCTGTTCCGTACTGGATCTTGTGGCCCATCGCTTTGGTTTTATTTGAAGCTTTTCAACAGCTGTTACCCACATACCAAACCTCATTCTTTATACAGTTGATAGCAAGATGCCCTAAGGTATGTGTCAGAGAGTCCCCCAGCCTGTCCCCACAGGGGAGGTGACCTGGATGTGCAGGGATAAGTCCAAAGGGGGCTTTTTACATCAGGTGGGCCCATGGCTGTTATTATAACCAGGGACATTAGCAAATCTCATCAAGCACTCATCTGACCTCATGCCAGAGGTGAGCTGCATTTGGTTTCATCAGGGAAAGAAAAGAGGATAAAAATCCATTAAAATGAACCAGCTGTAAGAGGCCATTGAGACCATCCCATTTGTTTGAAGTAGTCTTTATATCACAAAACATTTCAAGAGCTTTCTGATGTTTGGTCTATTTTTAAAGACTTTCAGTTAGTCATAGATGAACCTCAAAATATTCAGTGGCTTGATATGAATAAATATGCTTATCCAAGCCTGTGACCTGACATTAAAAAAAGCTGCAGTGATTTATGCCAGCTGAGAAGGTTAAACTAGGAGACGGCCTCTCTTGTGATGCAGGAGGAATTTTTCCTGTTACAACTCAAGTTTAGAACAATCCAAAAGAAAGAATCTTTGCCACATGAAAACACCACTCTTATAGTTCAGTCTGATCTCTCCAGACAAGCAAAGAATGCTTCACCCAGTAATACCTCCACCATGGCTGCAACTTCCACTTCAACAACGCAGTAAGATGATATTTAAAGCATTTGGATGCCTCAAAGACTGGAAGAATCCAACCCCATTCTTTCAGAAGTTTGTCAGGACCTAGTTTGTATGTAGCAATGCTACAAAACAAAGCCAAAATACTTAATTGTTTAGGCAAGAGGAGACTGTCTTTGCTCCTTTAAATCTCTAGTTCATGTACTGCAAATTCCTGAAGTGTTTCCAGAGTGAGGGGTGCTGTCCTGAGGGGTCAGTGCAGCAGCTCTTCACACAAATAACCACATGTATACCTCAAAGAAGCATTTCCCATCCAATCAGTAACACAACAAATAAGCAAATCAAAGCCCAAGTAATGAGCACACTTTAAAAATTAAGTGACTGATTAACCTCCAAATCAGAGGATGCTCATCTCCTGGAGCAACTCAGGAAATTTGGTAGCAAATGGCTTAAACTGAACTGTAAGGCTGGTGAGTGTCCATCATACAGCAACACCAGAGCTGAAACTGCTCCTCCTGCCAAGGCTTCATCCACATAAGAAAAATAAAGCAACAAAACCCCACCTGATGCTCACCAATGGGACCAGGTCACAGGCAGGTGCTCCCTGACACATCCAGAGAACACAACTGCTCCCTCTCAAACTCCAAAACCAGAGTTCAGACAATTTACAGCTGGAAAACTCATACCTGGAATGCATCAGTGCTGTAAAGCCAACATTTTCCCCTTGGTTCTCCACATAAAAGCCATTTGTAAGGCCACTGGAAAAACACTAAAGGCTAAATTTGCAGCTCTGTTCATTCCAAAACAAGTTTCCACAAGCTCTCCATAGCTATTCCATTTTCAGTATCTCCTGCCCAATAAAAGACAGGTTTGAAACACCAAATAACACCTGTCTGCATTAAAAATCAACTGCTTGTAGACCTACATACAAATTAACTTTTTTTTTTGGCAAAAGCAGGACTTTTGGTCACAGTTCTGTAACTTGAAAATGCTTTAACTGATTGGGGTCATATTTAGTTGAACATTTTTATTTGGGCTTACAAATAAATAACACAAATTTTACAGGAACTTCTAAAGATTTCCACAGCAGAAGAATTCTGAAAAGTTTGGCAGCTAGTAAGCCTACCAAATAATTTTTCTGGGTTTTTTTTAAGTTTTGTATTATAAAAATAACAGCTTTATGATCATTTAAATCATTATCATGTGGCTGACCATAGGAATACTGAGCTGTGCATTGCAGTGCCTTAGTTTCTTCCAGCTGGGTGATGGACAGAGCTGTTTGCTGTTTGATGTTGCCACATCTGATATTGTAAAGAAAAAAAATAAATGGTGAGCATGAACAACTTGGCCTAATGCATTGGAAAGCAGACTTTCCCCCTGAAATGCTCTGCTTCTATTGATCTTGAGAATGAAAGCATTGACTTCCACAGCTTTTTCTTTCCCTGATTTTGATGATCCCTTCATGGTGACAATGCCTTGAGTTGATTCTTCTCATTTTGAGCAGGCAGGTGGGCTTTTACTGGAATTAAGGTCTGAGTATTGAGAACACCCTGTGGTGTTTTCAGCAAGATTTCACCCTGCACTTTGGATGTTGCTACCAAAAAAAATTACATGTTTGCTAGTTTTCATTACATTTTTTTTTTGAGATTTTCAAATTATTAGTCCCATTCTTCAAATATTCTTGCATTCTGGTCATCAGGAAATACATCAGCAAGGCTGAGTGCACGGGGCAGACAAATGGGGCATTATTTTCTGCCTTTCTTTTAACTTCAGTATTACAGTCTTGACTCACTGTGGTATCATTTTTGCTTCCCAGTTTCCAAGTAAGCCATTAGACTATCTAATATGGCTTGTTATTTAGAAAAGCCAATTTAGGTGATGATTAGCTACTGAATCTATTGTAAAAAACATAAATAGCACATAGGCATGATTTATATGTGAAGTCCCATTTTGGTATTAAACCACTCAGCTTTCATTTGACAGCACAAAAATCGGCCACAAAAATTAGCCTTTATCTATAATTATACACATGTATTTACCAAAAAAAGAAATATTTTGAAAGATATTTTCTGAGAAAACAATCTTGAGACAAAACAATTAGGCATTCATATCAATGGATGATATGAATGCCTCTGGCTTATTCAAAGTAGGTAAAAATGGTATTTTGAGGTAAAATTCCTAGGCAAATTGCATAGAGCACAGCTGCTTTAGAATTTGCAGGCTTCTTCTTTTGAGAGAGCTCTCACTCCTTTCATCTCAGGAAACAGACAAACATTTGAACTAAATGGCCATGAAAATGATGTGGCCAGAAGCATCTACACTGCTGAGAACTTGATGTTACATTGCCTAAGCAACTCTGAGTCCCAAAGACACAAGTGGCACTCACAGCCATCCCTGGCTTCACTTAATTCTATTTTTGACCAGGCCTTCTTTTGTTTCAAATTGTTCTTCTTTCTTTTTATACATTTCCAGTGGCACACAAAGCTTCCACGCAGCCTCAACACAGGCCTGGTTTAAGCATGACACTCCAAAGTGGAACAGTCCTTTTTAATTTTGGCTTTAACAAAGAAAGTCAGATTTCCAAAGCTGCATCTACCACACAATATTTTGCCAAGTGAATATATTTCCCCCCTTCCTTCTAAAGGCAGCACCATAAAAGCTGCATTTTAATAATTACATAGTGCTTTTCATCCAGCCACCCAAAGAGCTTTAAAAAAGGAGCATATCATTAGCCTCAGCTCACAATGGGAGAAAATAAGGCAGAGAGGGATAAATCCATGCCACTATTTGCATTTTTGGGGGAGTATGAGGAACTGTGATTAGGTATTAGGAACAAGTTCTTTGCTGAAAGGATGGTCACACCCTGGAACAGGCTGCCTGGGGAAGTGATGGAATCAGCACACCTGGAAGTGTGGGGAAGGGTCTGAGCACTGACCACTGCCCAGGGGACACGACTGCCCCGGGGGCCCAGCACAGCCTGATGCTCTGCAAAATCAAAACTCTCCCAGAGAATGGACTGATGGCAGCTGGGCAAAAAAACCTACTGTAAGTGTAGTGCTGCCTTTCTTCTCCTGCACTCGCACCTTTTTGAGGAAGATTAGAGATCAGCAATTAAAGCAGCCCAGCAGCGAGGGTGCAGCAGGCACCATCTACAAATAACTTGCCATGGTCATTGTTACTGGGGGTCAGCTGCACAATGTTGAAAAGTTAGACTGATAGATTTAATATCAGGTGGCATTTAAGCTGCTGACAGCCTTTTAAACCCACTGTGTTGGAGGATGCTGGCACTTAATTACTGAGATGGTATCAGACCTCACAGCCAGCGTGGTGTGGGATGTATGGGCTTGCAAGCAGAGCCCAACAGACCTTTTTTTAATAAAACTTTAAGCTAGAGAAGCTTTGAATACAGGAACTGTTTTACTCCTACTGCTGCACATAGTTTGGGCAGTCTGTAGCTGTGTCAAAGAGCAGCACAGACCAAAGGAGCATCCACACCAGCTCCTGCAGCATTTTTCCAGAAACCAGGCTCATTCCTTGCTGTTGCTTTATGTAGTATTTTGAAATTCCTTTTTTTTAACCCTCTTTTTCTCAAAATGCAGCCAACTCCTAGCATAATAGCTCCTCAGAGGGCAAAAGCAATTGTGTGGATTGAGACAAACTCTGGAAGGATATGCAGAAGGTCAATCACTGCACCCAGCCATAACAGCTCCTGTTAACAGAGCTTGTGGAAACTTAGGACAGGTCATTTTCTCAATCCCCACTTTTTCTTTTTTTTTTCCAGATAGATGAGCCTGTATCATGCAGAGATGAAGGTGGCCAGTGTCAAAGACAGAAGGCTCCCAGAGAATACAGAGATCCACCAGCTTAAAACAAAGCCTGTTGGCCCATTGCTCAGCTGACCATCAGCTCCCACCCCTCACTGCACAAAGATGGGGTTTGGCAAACCTGACTGCCACAAGTCACAGAACCAAAACTGGCAAGCCCTGAGCGCCTCTGCTTCTTATTGCCTGCATGCATCCAAATAAAATCAGACCAAGTCAAACTGGGTGTATGAATCAAAGGAGAAAAAGCAGAAGGTTTTAAGCCCAACCACGCTTTCTATTTCAGTGAGGAGAGACCACAAGTTCTTGAAGTACAGTGAATACTGTCTGCAGGAAGAAGTTCAAGTACCAAGGGGATGGTCAGCAACACAAAGTAACTAGACTACAAAAATTAATAGTTTCAGGCTTATTTGGATGTGTATTTGTAAAATGCTTTTAAAATAAGGAACTCCTGAGGGAAAACTATCAAAAAATATGTAATTAGATATGAGGCCAGGAAAGACATCAAAGGAGCTTAAGATTTCTTCCACTCCACCCAAGAATATCCAAGGAATATAGTTCCAAAGCACAAGGTTTGTTCAGGTGCTGGTCACAGCCCTGTTTGCTTGACTGCTGTAACAGCACTACACACCTCAGGCAGCACGAGCAAGGGCAGCTGCTGACCACCAAAAGGCAAATAGAAATATTTAAAAATGTGGGCAGGTGACCAGAAGAAATCAAGTTACTACCTGCCATGCAACGGCAACAGAGCACCCCAGCACTCAAGAAGAAGTCAAGCTTCTGAACAGCAAAAGTTCTAAGATTTTAAAGGAACCCCTTTCATTTTGCCTTCGCTCAGGGCAAGGAGCACAGACACGGCTCCAGTGGCTCATTAAGCCATCCCAGCCCAAGCACTTTGCTTTGCAAAGACACCCTTATTTTCTGCCACTGTTTGTTTTGATAAACCCATTCTGTGTCAGAAGTGCTGATGTTTGGAACGTTGGAGGAGTTCAAAGAGCAAACTTGTTAAGCTCTGGGAATATGGAGAGGAATTGAGTAGATTTGATACACTGGAAAAAGGAGGAAAGGGATCAGAGAACAGCCACCATAAAACCTCATTATGAAAGCACCCACGAGAGTCATTGGTTTGCACTATTACTCTGCAAAGATTTTTTTGTTATAGTGGGGATATCTGAAATAGCGCTTAGTGCAGAGGGACATGCTTTAACTTTACAAAGAGTGTTACAACAGGCAACTATTTAATAAGGCTGCTAAAGGATGAGGCCAGCAGATAATTCACCAGGAGTGAGCCACTTTTAAATATTTCACTAAAAGAACACACTGAGATAATAATACCTCATTTATCAGCTTGCTTGCGAGATGCTATAGCCCTAGTATCTCTTTTACAGTGAAGCAGAGCTTTTATTAGAGAAAGGTCCTTCAATTTAAAGACCTCCCCATGGTGCCAGTGGGCCATTTGCAGCTAGAGATGCAAGGAGTTCCTCGTATGAAAGCAACTTTTGGGCAGCATTCAAATCTCCCCTTGCTTGAAAGTGCAATCTTTGTATGTATCAGATACAGCAACACCTGAAAAGCCATTTCACACACTCCATTATCAGCTTCTGCTTTCAGAGACTCCCATTTCCATTTCCCAAACTTTAAATACTATGGGTCAAACCTCCCACAGTTTTTCTCTGACCCTCCCTTAAGAGCTTCAAGGCAGGGCTTTGGGAGGAAAGTAAAACTTTGAAATTTTGGGGTGTTCCTTTGCTCTTCCCTGCCTTTTAAAAAACATTACAACAGTAAACATGTAAAACAAAAAGCCTGCTAAAATATAGTCTCCCATATACAGCACTTCTATGCTACCAAAGCCTGCAGTTCAGGTTGCTCAGACAGGTTTTGTTTCCATTTGTTTTTGTAGGTATTTCTCAGGAGCTCTTCCACATCCTGAAGTCAGACCTTCTTATTTCCCTTATAAAACCCATTTCTCACTTCACTTAGGGAGCAGCAGAGAGTAACAAATGAGGCAGAGAGTTATCACAAGGAGAAAACAAGACTGAGCAAGAGGAAAGCTCCTATGTTACACATTATTTGACAAGACTTGCCCAGATAAAGGCAAATATGATGTGTAAAATGTTCATATTATGGCAGCATCCAGTCCTAACCTTGGAACTTCAAATTCTCCACAGGGACGTGTCTATTCATCCCTCAGGCAGAGTCTGAGCTGGGGAAATGCCTCATAGTGGTGCCCTAGAAGGAATGCCTCAAAATACAAACCTTCCAACACATAGCCGAATTTTCTGAAAAGGCTTCTGTTGGTATAACAAGCTCCCTAGTGCAGCTAGTGGCAACTTTTCCAATTCCTCTTATATAATTTGGAAATTCAAGTCAATCATGCTCAACTTGTTAGTCTTTGGTACAACTGCAGTGAATCCAGCAATATTCAATTGTGTAATGATACATTATTTCAGTTAGGCTGGGGGAGCTCCATGGGCTAGCTTCTCTCCATCTCTTTTCCAGGGATCCTATTATCCAAACACTGAAACAGAAACTCTGTAGCTCAATGGACTGAATGGACACCTTCATCTGTGGAGAGGAAATGGGGTTTGATTCCCCAAGCAGTGAACTCACTGATGCTGTAACCCAGAGCAGCTCAAAATCAAACTGCTCTGCCTTGGAGAAGCAAAAGGAAGATGAATAGAGGTCACTAATATTTAGTCACCAAGACCTTTATAAAAGTCAGAATACTTAGACTGCAATGACCCAGAAAGGCCAGTGAACTAATAAAACAATAGAACCCATGAAGTATGAGAAAGAGGAAAATGGAAAAAAATTGAAAAGGGTCCATCCATTCCAACGATAACTAAAGGAGCTGATAAGGGGAATTAAATGCTCTGTGTTGTACCCTAATAACCCAAAGAAAATCTGAAACTTCAAATAATGAGGACAGCAGGGCTCAACCTTCATGTCCCCCAAATCACATGTAGCTAAAGATGAGTTCTTTCTAAGGGGTAAGCAGATGCTTAACAGAGTGATGATAAAACTAGCTCAAGTACTCATATTCTAGCTCCACTGTTGCTCTAAACCCTTTCCAGCTTCCCAGTGGTTTGTCAATGTGAGAATACTTTCTGGGACATTCATCTCCTTCACAAAACATCACCTCATCAGCAGGTAATGTGTGACATCCTCCCTGACAGTCCCAGGAGTGAGGGGAAGGATTTAATGAGCCCAGACTCTGAATCACTTCCTGATTAGGACTCAAAATGAGTTGACTTCATCTTCACCAGGAAAAAAAAAATTATTCAAGTCTTGAAGAAGAAAAGGCAAAGTTTAAACTCATGTATCTAAATGCAGTAAACCCTTGACTTCCCTTAAGAGTTTAGGATGAGAGATGATCACGCATTGAACTACAGCCTTGTCAACACCAGGACACTTGTCCACTAACCTACATTCAATACACATCTTCAACCAGCACTGCATACTCTGCTACAGCCCATTCCCAGCTTCTGCTGCTGAAAAGAACTTGGATCCCTCAGTCTAAGCCTCAGGGGATGTCTCAAGCCTCAGGCTCTTGCAGTGGTCCATGCAAGAAACAGGAAGAGGAGTTGTTTTTCCCCAGTCACACCCCCACCCTTCCCAAGGTCTTGCATTGTGGTGCTGAATTGTCAGCGTGCCATCACAGCAGTGACACGCTGTTCATCACCAGGCAGTGCTGACAGAACTGCATTTCCAGCTGCCCCTTCTACATGACTATTATTCAGCTGCTGCCCATTCATTTAAATTAGCGTTAAAAAATCAACACCAGAGAGTTCTCAATAAACCCACCGAAGACTTCTAGAAAGCCTGTGCTCAAAGAAGATGCAAACACAGGGGGGAAAAGGAGCAAATCTACTTTCCCCCCCATAATATCACAGTCTCAGTTACAGAATTCTTTCAGAGCTTTTACTTTTTGTGTGCCTGGCTCACATCTTCACACGCATAAACAGGCAGTGTTGTACCCTAAGGAAAACAAAACACATTAAAAAATCCCTCACAAACTAAAATTTCCAATCTGCAATGGATTGAGTGTTTCCTCAGGCAAACAAAGAAGGTGGTAACACTGCAAATTCCAGGTGGGACACTACCTCTGTTTAGGCAGGCAAAGCAACAAGCTGTTTTCTATATGGTGAGTGATATCCACAGCCATATTCCAATTGCTGACAAAATGACATTTTTCATCCAGCAGGGTTTTTTTTCCTTATTTCAATATGGAGCATTTTCAGAAAATACATATAACAAAGTCATTTAGGCACAGCTCACTTAGGGCTGACTTGACACAAATTTATTGGGTAATTGCCTCATTGGCCTCGAACTGCTGGGTCAACTATTTTTCTTCTTGAGTTTCATTTTCTTAATGAATCCTTTGAAAATCTATTTAGAAGGAAAAAAAAATTCAATCTCTTCCAAGGGAAAGAGTGGGTGTTCATGATATTTTCATCAAGTAAATATTACAGAGTTTTTGAGAAAAACTTTGACTTCAGTTATCATGGGACTCTCCTGTTCATGACATTTTGATGTTTGTAGTTAAAAGCAAGTGTAAGCATTTGTATTACACACACACCAGGTACATACATCCCATGCAACCATGTCAATATAGGCCATATGGATATTAACATATTTATGCAAATATGCTAATCTGACTATAAGGAGATACAATGTCTGTCCATGGGTAAAATCAGTGGGGGTGGGGAGAATCAACCCAAGGTTAAACTATCACCCTTCCTCCCATAAGCTTTTTTCCTAAACCTAAAACATGCTCAAGTAATAATTTTGAGGTGACACTTACTGTCCCAAAGGAAAAGTGTTGTTTTTTGTTTGTTTGTTTGTTTTTTCCCCACGACAAAGGGATAGATTTTGCCAAGCCATCTTCCACAGGTAGGTCCAGCAATTAAAAATAAAAAAAAATCACTAGGATAAAAATAGCAAAATCCAGTAACTTTATTTTAGGGGGAAAATATTTAATTTTAGCCATCACTGCCAGCTTCATCTCTAATTAATGTGAAATTGCAATAGAAATTCTGTCCAATCTATGTGAATTTGGAAACTTGCTTTAAGCATGTCTTTTCTTCCACGTTTGTCTACAGCTGAGATTCCTGAAGACATCCTGCACAGTCTGAACCAGTTCATGCCCCCAGGCAGAGCTCAACAGACCAAGAATATTTCTCCTACTTCTCCAGGTTCTGTGTTTTCAAGTAGAAGGAACTCAACTCTCCTACTAAAGGATGAGAAAAAGGAAGAGCAGCATATTTGATTTGGTTTTTTTTCTAGCAGTCAGCTGGAATTCTACTGAATATGGTCAAGGGGGGTGGGGGCAGACTCTTACTCATGTGTGCAGAGCAGCAACAACAGCTCAGGATTAGCTGCAGACAGAAAGACCATATAGGATTAACACAGTGAACCAGTCATCATGCTTACCAGAATATTCAAGAGCAAGACATCCAGAGGATTTCAGGACAGGATTTAGCAGAATTTGACTGAAAATAGCACCACATTTTGAATAAGCTTTACTGAATGCCACAGCACCCAGCACCTTTTGGCTGAAATGACTTGATCTGCACTGATTTTTAGAAGCATTTCTTGTGCAACCATGTAAAGACTTGGTGCACTGGAAAGGATGGAGAGCTGGGAGAAGGGTGTCTGTACACAGCTCCAAAGTGCAGGGAAGAGCCTTCCCTGCAGCAAAGGAACTTCTAAACAACTGAAACTCAAGTGTTGTTACTGTCAGAGGCAGAGTCAGGAACCCAACACCACTCAATCAGCTTCTGCTGCTGAATTAATGGCTTCATTGTTGCTTTTTTTCCTTTTCTGCAACACTGACTGCTATGACAGCCCTACCTGTGCTAGGGGTTCTCAATAATGACAACAGAGATACTCTAAGTTTCATATTTCACGTGGGATTACCTGCATTAGAAGAGTGTACTAAAAAAAATAAAAGGGTTATTGATGTTACAGCAAAACCTGGCTCTGCAACACTACAGCAGCAGGAGCTGAAGTGCCCCTGGAACAGCTGCCTGTGCTCCTTCTCACAAACATTAGAGCAGCTTCCCTGGAGGAAGTGCAGCATCATTCTTGGATCTACACAGATCCATCATTGCTTCCATCTGACAGGACTTAGCAGAAGACAAGGATGAGTGGAAACAAGCTGGCAAAGGAGAAAACACTCCCTGTGCTTCTGCACCACCCAGCGCTCCCTCGCTCTCTCCAGACCAGAGTTCCTCCTTGACAGGATTTCCCACACTGCAGAAGGAGCCACACAACAACGAGCAACAGGTTCACAGCCCAGCCCTCTGCTGAGCCAGCCCCTCTGACAGAGGAGCCCTCTGCACACACTGCAGCCTCCCAGGCTGAGCCAGCCTTTGCATTTTTTTTCTCATTTTTCCTTGGGCACTGCGGAATAGAAAATAGGCATAATTAACAACATAAAGCTCAAGCTGCTGAACCTGGTAGCTCAATTTAAAAACAAGCTCCATGCATTCGTGCCATGTGGGTGTGCTAGAAGAAGTCTTATGAATTGTCTGTGCAAGCACTGCCCTAAATCTTTTTTGGCTGCCAATTCCAGCTGCTACCCTATAAACCATTCCCATTAACAGGAACACAGACTGATACCCACAGCAAGGATAGCAAATAGATCACAAGTGGTAATGCTGTTGATGTCACACGATCCATAACCTAACCCAGCACACCCCACCAGTGCCTGGGCAGTGCTCTCCAAGTGCCACTGGCACCCCAAAATAGTCACTCCCACAGATGGCCAGTCACCAACAGCCCTTATTCATCTGCAGCCCTGGCCAGCCTTTGAGCAGACACATGAGCTTGTCCATATTGCACACTCTTAGTTTATTTTTCAACACCTTTTTTTGGCAATTTACACAGCAGCAAACAATCAAAGGTGCACAACAATCCTAGTTCATGGTCAGCTTGGCCATTCATCCACAGAACAGGGATACACAGAAAGGCAGCTGCGATGTGTGGAGCTGTTGCAGCCCCTGGTCATGCTTTACCTGAACTGTGAGCAAAACAGGCTGATCACTCTTCATCACTATTAACCCATTGATATGTAAAAATCAATAAGTAAAATAATTCAAGCCTTGCTTGCAAATTCCTCTGAAACTCCCAGGAAAAAAAAAAAGCAAACCCTTCCCAGTGCAACAGCGGGCACAGATCACCAGCTAAGATAGCTCTGAAGGCAAATATTCCATTTTCACTGAGAGATGCAGTGGGCCATAATATGAATAAGGAACAAAGACCCCTTTCATTCTGCTGACAAATACAGTATAGCATGTCACAAATCACAAGGGGAGCAGACAACACAATGACAGCAATTAAATGGGTGTATTTTTATTAAGAAATACATACAATAATGACTGACTGTGTACACTCTCCCCCTCCCCAACCCTTCGAGGATTAAAAGCCATGGCAAACATGGCTGTAAGTGTTTAGGGATGTTACTTCTGTTAGACAGAAAACTCTCTTAAAGGAAGAGTCCATGCAGCCAGAGCAGCAGGATGCACACAGAAGCAGACATAGATGTTTTGTTTGGTTTTATGCATGTTGTGCACCTTGTTTATTGCCATTCACACAGCTTCCCCAACTCATTCCTATTCGATGCATCTCTGGAGGAGCTCAAAAAAAAATATGCCCCTTTTTAACTCTTTCGCTGCTGAATTCCAGCCGAGACACCACTCCTGCCTCCCCCTTCCTTGCCCTCCACCCCGCTGACCCAGACTGCTCTCAGAAGATTCACCTCCCAGCCTCACACCTGCTTCGTTTGGGGGAATATTCGCAGAAAAAAGGACCCTTTGGCCCTGCTGTGCCTTTACGCTGTGCCCAGCCTCTCTGAGCCTGTGGCCCCGTCGCTTGCCAGGGCCAGCACAGGGCAGGGCTGCCTGCAGCCCGTCCGGGCAGTGTCCCCGGGCCGCTCCTCGCTCCCGCGGCCGTCCCGGGGCCGCAGCCGGGATGAGCGCATCCCTCGCGGGGTTCCCCTTCCTGCCCCCTCCCCGCCCCAGAACAATGCGGGGACAGACACCGAGCAACACCTGCTGTATCGCATTAACATGCACAGGGACGTATGGACGGTTTTTCCCATCCAGCACTAAGCCCGCATTGTTCGGGGCGATCCATCAGTGGATGCTCCCCCCTCCCAGAGCCGGCCCCACAAGCCCCCTTCTGACATGTCCCCTTGTCCCTGCCAGCCCGGGCTGACGACCACGTTTAGGAATGCACTTCATTAAATCGGAGCTGCCCCATTCCAACCTGCAATGCGGAGGCAGTACAAAGCCAGCGCCACGCTTCCTCCCGCATTTCTCTCAAAAGCCCCATTGTTCGGCAGGCATCTGCTCCCGATCTCAGCCTATTCGTGCCCATTGACCCCGCTTTTCGCGGCGCACCCGCTCGCCAACGGGCCTCACGTAAAGCCTGCTTGATGAATTAAAAAGCAGCCCCGGCCATCTGTCCTCGCAGGCTGGGCTCGGGGCTGCCAGCCCCGCAGCCTCCCTCCATCCCGACCTGCGGCTCCGCAAACGCGCACCCAGCCCCGCACAATTGCTGCCTTCATCCCTCGCCTGAGCATCTAGGAAAGAGGGCAGGGGAGAAAAAGGGACAGAGAATACAACGGAACATTCTCACTTGCCTGAGTCCTTCGAAATTCAAGCACAAATACAAGATTAATCCTTCCTTTGTGAGGTCTTGTCTTTAAGTCGTGGTATGTAATGATCCTCAGCACTGCAGCAGAGGGGAATAAAAAATGTAGGGATCATAAGCAGGGGGAGGACAGGGCTTACTTACATCAGGGTTTCTGCCACATGACAATAGGTTTGAGAGGGAAGAATAAGCTGGCAGCAGCAGCTGACAGTGCAAAAGAGAGAATGCAGAAGCCTGCCTTTTATATTATTGGTGACATTTCTAACACATGACAACAATTTCCATCTGTATTTAAGCTGCGAGTGTGAGGAAAAGAGCATTACATCACGACTCCTCTATTCCTAGGGGCTGTGCAATATGTAGGCCAGAGGGATTAAAAAGCACCTGTGTATACTGGAGATCTGAAATACCACAAGGCAGATTTTCCCCCCTCACTTCTTTCTTCCTCACCCTTTTTTTTTTTCCCCTCTATCACCTGCACTGAGCTGCTGTTTGAAAATATGCCCAGGGAAGTGCAAAATGGTATTGTCCTAGTTAGCAAGGCTCAAGCATGGGGGAACGATGCAAATATGTGTTCCTGGCTCTCTCTCTCTCTCTGTAGAAGATACAGCACTCATTTTTGCAAGCAATTGGACAGAATACAGAGCATCTTCTTGTTTTCTGCCGTGCTTGTCCCAAGGGCTTCGAGCTTCTCTTAAAGTACCAACTTTCATCTTCCTTTTAAGTCTGCAGGGAATTTCAGTGACAGCAGCAACAATGATTCCCCCCCCTTTCTTTTACAGCCAACACATGCCTGTATCTTTTTAAAAGTAAACATCCAGAACAGGGCAAAGATATTTTGGAAAAAGCACTTGACTGCTTCAGAGCCAGCAGGTGTCCGTCTTGGATGCTTTCCACATATCTCACAGGACAGGAGTGCTTAGATGCAGCTTGGAAATCCTGAGGGACTCCAGCCTTGCAAGGAAAGCTCCCCTGCAGCTCCAGGGCTGCTTTGCTGGGGCTGCTGCAGCTGCAGGGAGACAGGCAGGGAATGGGAACCCCGAGGATGGCACTGCTGGGGTGGGCACAGGGCACTGCAGGGCCACTCCTGCCACTGTTCCCATGGCCCAGTGGGTTCAGCACCAGTTCTGCTCTTGGGACAAGCAGAATTTGGAGGCACACCAGCCCAGAGCCATCACTGGCAAAGCAGCTCCCGTCCAGCTGTGGGCACAGGACACGGCTCACAGGTTCACAGCACCTGTGTGAAAGGGCCAGGCAAGGGAAAACATCATCCCCTCCCACCCCCAAGCCCAGCAGCAAACACAGACACTGCTCTTGCTGATGTACCCAGTCCTCAAAAGTGCTTGAATTAGGTAGGGGCAAAACATCACTGAGAGCCAGCACCCCCTTGCATTACCTTTATAGGAGACATGGCCACACACTAACAGGAGATTGGACTGCTTATAAACAGCCTTAAATTTATCTGACATCAGTATTTTCATGAAAACACCAGCTGGGTCAAGGTGCTGGCCTGTTATATGTATAAAAAAATTCTTTGCTCAAGATCACCTTCCTGATCTTTCAACACTGGCCTCTTGGAGCCATAGACTGTTTTTTGGGTGCATGTCTGGTCAACTCAAAGCTGCTGTGGGAACTCCAAAGCCTTTGATAATGTTGAGTTTAGAATATTGCACTCAGTAAATTTGGAAGACTGCTATATGAAAATAAATTACTCTGAATTCCTCACCCCTCCTCTTCATGTCCACAAAATAAAAAATATCTGCATGAGCCACACTGAAACTCTCTCAACCACATGAAACTTCAATGAGGCAGTACCTACATGGAACATTCCAGAAAAAAGCCTCTTTATTAAAAAAAGAAATGGAGCATTTTACTTTACATTTATTCAGAGATGCAGCTCTCCAGTCATTTATGGAAACTTTTTCAAAAGATTTAGAAGAGGGGAAAACGGAAACAAAGAAATGACTTATTTTTAATCTGGGGTTTTAAGGCTTTTTTTTTTCTTTAAAAAAAAAAAAAAGAGTCCCACACACAAAGAAAGAAATTCAATGCAAACCTCTGTTTCTGTATCATGAAAGCCCATTCCAGTACCAGAGTAATCAATTTCTCAGAGCTTGTGTGGTCTGCAGCAAAAGCCAAAGAAGGTATTTAAGTTTATACAGCCTTCAGCATTTTGATGGCTTGCTTTTGAAATACGACATGTTTAAATTTTATATCTTTTTTTTTACAGTTAGTTATGTCTTAAGAAAATGGTTGCTCTTGGTAGAAAAAATAGAAGGAAGGGAGAATAAATGAAATTCAACCTGTTTTTGAGCTGCTTGCCCATTCTAAAATCAGAGTTGTTCAAAGTTGCACCATGAAAAACTATTACAGTTGTAATTACAGCTCTCATCATTATATTATACCCAGTCTTAATTTAGCATCAAACACTTTGGCTCATATGAACAGAAAAGAATTACTAAATAAAAGTGGTGCTCCAACAGCAAGAGCTTATTACCAGATAAGCATCCACAGAAATTTACAGGAACAGCAGAGCAAATACTTTGTCCGATGTAAGAACTCTCTACCTTTGCTAGAGCTGAATGTCATAAGCAAATCATAAATCACTTCAGGATGGGGAAAGGAGTCTTTGTCCTTACAGTAACCCCAGCTTCCCACCATGAAAGAAGGCCATCTTGAGACAAGATTTTACAGCTGGGATTTAACTCACAGGGTGGAAAAAGTGTGAGATGGAGCACTCTTGTAGGTAGGAACAAACTTCTGCAACAGAGTTCTCATTCTTTCATCAGTACATTTTGGATCCAATTCACTTACCATGTGGGAACAGCAAATGGGGAACAAACTGTGAATTCAAATAACTGTAAACTCAGCAAGATGTGGAAATAAAACACAGATGGTGCACTTCAGATTAAGGGTCAGCATTTCAGCGTCGCTTTCCACTTTTACATTGTGATAGGTGATGTATAACAACCACCTTCTCCCCGAGACACCACTCTGATCAAGCCATGACTCACTTAGGAAAACAAGAGGCTCCTTGGAAGCCTCCTGCCAGTCGAGAGGAGCTAAGGTTACTTGGTTAAGCTGCGGGTTTGCTGCTGGAGGATTAATGTTTAGGAGTGGAAATTGTCTCCACCAGACAGACACGGCTGACAAAGGTTCCTTCAGCATTTCCATCTTCCTGCAGGGCTGCTCTGCCTGGGCTGTGCCCAGTGCCCACATGGTCCCCTCTTCACCCACATTGCCAGCAAGAGTTTGCAGAGGTTGCTCTGATAGCTGTTTGCAAAAGCCAAGAACACAACCCACTGCTGCCAGCATTCCCCAGAACCAGCCCTTACAAAGTGCTCAGTCCTGAAACACCTCTGCAGGCCTGCATCCTGCTTGCCTGAACGCTGGGTGAATTTTATTCTCTCAGACCCGTTTGGTCCAAAATCTGAGGAATGGAATTTCGGATGACTTTACTCTGGCTACGAAGCATTAGTTGCATTCTAGAAAAGGACTGTCTGCCTGTAAGCACGAGTTCAAAGGAGAAATAAAGGAGTAAGTACAGATTAGATGACAGAAGAGCTGTAAATCTATAGGAGCTTGAAATGCCAGATAGAGAGGAGCAGGAGTGATTGTAAGGTGATTATTACCTTCAAAATATGCCGGAGGTTGTTTATCAGATCAGAGTTAATGAGGGAGAAATCTAATAGAACTATAATATTAAATTTACCACTTTAATGGTATCATCAATGTTCTATAATGTGGGCAATTTACTGAATGTCTGTCAGTGTGATTCTCCAGTGTGGTTAGTTACACAGGAGCAGCACTACTGCATCTCATCAGCTTTTCCCTTCCAGAAAACACTGGGAATTTTGCAGAGAATTGGTAAGTGAGATAGCAACCTAGATCTTGAAAACGATGGAAATGCAAAAATGGGAAAGGTATTTATGAACATGATGAGGTGTTCACATTTCTGGAAGAACTGGGTCTAGTTCTGCCCCACTGTTGAGTCCAGCCTTCCTACTGCTGCACATACAGCGTCCTGCTGGGTTTTCCATGACTCTCTTTTACATCTAGCAACAGTTACTGCTCTCCCAAAACATTCCATATCTGGATCTAGAAAATTGCTAATAACCTCATTATTCAAGTGCATTTTCAGCTCTCCAGTGTGATTCCCCTCTGAACAAAAGAAAACACTAAAAAACTCACACCCTAGAAAAACATGAACAAAAATTGGCTCATAAATCAACAATTACATGAAAAAAGTCAAAATACCCAGTGTCAAGGTTTTGATTAGTAATTCAAAAGCCCTGCGAACAGTAGGAGATGGTAATGCTGTGTTTATTAATAGCTATCTCCTCATGTATTCAAGGAAGAGTTTGCTAAAAGCAGCAGCAGCTTCTTAATGTGGAGCTCCTCCTTCCCCAAGCATCTGCTCCAGCCCCTCTGTTCTGAGCTTTGCCAGTTCCAATCTCTAATAGAGCAAAGATCACCTGCATGTTTTTAACATTTGAAAACGTCCCATTAAGTAACTTTAAATTTTGGTGCTTGAGTTGCCATGCTGGCCTAAGACAACAAAGAAAGTATCATCAATGTCTCCAATAAGCCTTTCTATACCTTTCACCAACATCAACTTCTGTTTACTGTTTTTATCCCTGGTAAATGAAGTGTTAAACCTGAAGTTCAATGAAAAAGTGCAGGTAGAGAATGAATGATGAAGTATGAAACACAATTCAAGAGCAGATGATACTTCCAAAGGTCTTTGATGAGGTTTTCCTCCTTATTCACCTGAAAAAGATCGTGCAAGAAGAACTGCCAGATCACTACTCACCTGATTACTCTGTGATACACACCTCATTTTGAAGATACATTAGCCTTTTAAAGAGCCATTTATTAAGCATTTCCATTTAAATAAAAATTTTCACAATCCTCAGTGAAACAGATGTATTCCCTCTTAAATCACTAATTAAGAGCAGCCTGGGACATTAACAAAACCCTTTAAAAGAAATTCAGAGAACTAGCGTCCCCCTTAAATAAATCTGTTCTGGCAATGACCCAGGAATCTTGACTTCATAACTCAAAGATCTAATTATTCAAGAGAACATCATAAAAAAGGGATACATCTAGACTGTTAAGACTATTTTTTCCTTCAATAGGGGCAGAAATACAAATATTTGCTCTATTTTTTCTACCCTCTTATTCACTTGGGGTGGGGGGAAGGAAATCAGTGAATTTACAGAGTTATTCCCAGTAAAGGTAGCAGATATGACTCTCCCCAAAGAAAACCAGCTAGCAGAATCTAAACAGCTTTATAAATTATTCCACGGCTAATCGCCTCTCTGCTGAAATAAAGACAAAAAGGATTTAGAGGACAAATACAGCATGCTTGATGTGAGGAAGCATGTAATGGTAAAAAAAAAGGATAGCTGTTTGAAGATGAAATGTGACAACTCTGCATGCCCATCAAACCATCAGGAGCTGGCATCTGCCACTGCCCCCCTGGGCTCAGGGACTGGAAATCACACAGGAAACTCCTCCTCTACAATCCCACTGGTTTAGCTGGTATCACACTGGGCCAGAAGAATCTCAAATAAATGTGATTTTACAGGTGTTCCTTTTTAAGCTCTGACATCTTTGATGGAAAGCACAGGAGTTTTGTAATGGTGAAACCACCAGCACAGCCAAGCACAAACATACCTACACAGTGATGGGTGCTTTCAGCAGGGAGTTAACCATGAAATACCAAATGTGAAGCCTAAATGCAAATGTGAGTGGAAAAGCAGGTTAAAGAGCAGCTACACATTTAATTTTACCTCGTTTTAAAACAATCCTTTTGCTTGGAGCACTCATTCTCTTGCTTTGCAGCATAATCGATACACCGAAACCCTTGAACAGATGCATGGTGATGGCTGAAAAGAAATCAAACTGCCAAGAAATCTAAAGCTGTGGCACTGCAGCCATCACCAGAGATCTAATCAGGACCCTGGGACATCATACGAAGGACAGAGGCAGTTTTGAAGTAAATAATGTGGAGTAATTAACCTCCACACAGCAGTACCTGCTCCCTCTCTGCTCTCCCAGAGACTCTCACCTTGGAAGCCTTTATGTTTTAAAACAAATGCACAGACATTGTTTGCACTGCACCTAAATATCCAGTGGCAGCTGCTTTGCCAGAGCACAAAGCAACTGCAATGAAAAACCTGCAAAATTAAGAACACTGGGGAGCAACAAAGAAAACAAAGAAAGCTGGCCCTGTAATCTCTTCCCACACTCCTTCCCCAAATCTCCTTTGGCAAGTGCCATGGGAGAGCATCTAAGGCTGAGCTCCTCTGCTTTGTGCTGTTCCCTGGTGCCTCATGCAATTCCAACTGGGTGTACAGTGAAACACAAAAAAAGCTATTCCTCACAAATGGGGAAGCAGATGGAGCAATATTTGCCATCATAAGTGCCTTTATTTCCAAAATTAAAAAACAAAACAAACAAAACCCACCCCCAAACAATAGTTTGACTGGCACAAAATGTGCTATTGATCTGAAAGGACAGACCAGATGGGAGAAAGGTCCTGAAGTCTTTTAGATTAAACAAAAATGCTTGTCTATAGAAAGGAATTAAACTACAGAAATGTTGGCCCTGTTGCTCAGAATAGGGTATTTTTCTTCTTTTAAAAGTGAAAGCACATCTGGTTCACTAATTAGTGAATGAATTATATCCTTGAAAACTGCAGGGGACACTGCTGCAATTTGGCAGTCCCTGGAACACAGGTATAAGGATTTTCTAAAGCCAGTGGTTGTACTCAGGATATAGTCCCAGCTGAAAACAGGAAAAATCCAATGTGTGTACACTAGCTGGCATGGAAATACACCTCATATTATACAGAGTTAGATTTACTCACAAGCAAACATTCTTA
Organism: Motacilla alba alba; assembly: GCF_015832195.1. NCBI lineage: Eukaryota > Metazoa > Chordata > Aves > Passeriformes > Motacillidae > Motacilla > Motacilla alba. The sequence continues at coordinate 6,278,960 of NC_052027.1, read as the reverse complement.
AGAAAAATTAATTTTGCATACTGCTGGTATCCATATGCTGCAACCCAGTGATAATGGCACTATTTTAAAAGTAATTAAAACTTTTTTCCTAACATAAATCTTGTAAAAAAAAATAGTTATTTTTATGTGATAGAAAAAAGTCTGCTGCTCCTCACCTTATCAGTGTGGGCCTCCAAATGAATATTTCATGGACCCTGCAACTATTTCTCATTACAAAAGCAGAATTACACCTCTAGGAAGGGAACTTCAACAAAAGGTACTTGGATAATAAATACAGCTGCAGGTCTGGAAAGCTTTTGAGAATTCAAAAACATTTGTGTACATAAACTGATGATTTATTGCCTGGGAAGAAAACTAATGTGCACTGTCTGTGATTCTGTTTATCCTTAATAAAAATTAGTAACTAAAAATAACTTTGAAATTGTGACTCAAATATCCGCACATGTAAAAACACATTCATTCGTAACACAAAGGTCTTTATGCTTCACTTCACCAATTTTTCCCAGTATACTGATACACTTTTATGCTCTCTATTCTAATGAAAAGAACCTTCTGTAAGCTGGTTTGCATATCCCTTTTATCAATTCATTCTGAAGTTCAGAAATACTTATGGGGGAACCCAGAGCTATAGGACTTTAAAAACTATCCTGGGAAATCACCTGAGTCTGTACATTTGACAGGAGTTTCATCACACCTCAGCCCATTTAGTCCCTCTAGTCCTCCATTACCTGCAGATGATGGCAGTTATGCACAGAACTGCTTATAAACTGCCCTTTGGAAGTTCAATTACCCATGAAAATCTTGAATTCAGAGAATAAGCCCCAATGTGCAGTCTACAATCACTTACTAAAGTCTGTCCTATCAAAACTGTGAAGTTCTGTTGTTCAATATTATTGGTTTTGCTTTGAAAGGAGACTTTCTCCTTTGCACCAGGAGATCATTTGGAATAGAGAAACTTACTCCCAAACTTCCCACTGAAATGTGAGAGCTCAGGCCAGCCAGGTGCCTGAGTGTTGGCTTTTTCTGAGCCTCCTCACAGGTCACTCCACACGTACAACTATTGATTTTTATCCATTTCTTTCCATTTTGCTCCATGTTCCTCTGTAAGACCAACCACAACAGCCGGAGCTACTGTGCTGTAATTGAGGACAGGAACAGATCAAACTCTGGGGAGGTGAGAGAACAGACAGCAGGAATGAAAGTGGTAAATCTCTAGCACTCAGATCTCCAGTCAATTAATCCTGGGACATGTACTTGTTTTGGGGAAGTCAATCAACTGTTGAATGATGACTTCCTGACATTTTAAAAGCCATTTTTGTGAAGAAAAGGGGGAAAATAAAAGGAATGCCATATAGTGTCTGGTCTGACTCTAGGCTAGCCACTGTTGCCTTTTCATCTACCATCAAAAAGACCTTGCACCTTCCAGAGCTTTGCTTCTGAAGACTGCAGCCTGGCAAGGAAAGGAATTGCACAGCACTGAAATAGGATTAGCTGTTATTTCAGCCATGTCTGCACCAGGTATACTGCTTTGGCAAGTAAAGCTGCAGACACCAGACCCACCACAGCTGCCTCTGCATGTCACACAGGACTGAAACAAGTGGAGAATCAAGTAAATGAAAAAAAAAAAATCCAAAATCAAACAACATGCTGAGATAAGCTTTTATGCAAGTATCATAATTCTGATTCCTCCTGATGCACTTTGAAAAGAAACGGCCAGGTTGTTGAGTATAAGAAAGTAGGACAAATAGCCAGTACTGCATGTTTATGTTAATCAGATACCTTCTGCCATCAGTTCAAAAAGAGGAAGACAATCCTGTGTGTTCAGCCTTCTGTGAACAGTGGTTTGGGCAGGCTGCTGCATTAGCACCTTAAAGTAAGTTGCTATCACATATCTTTCTCAATAAACACTATTGCACAGATATCCCCAGTAGGGCTGTTTGGAAACACCTATTTAATGGACATACCCTTACAAAAACTTCCAACTAATCCCAAATTCCACTAGGTGAATCTTCACATGCAACAATCCTGTTTGGGAAAGTTCTGCTCCTAGAAACACTCTGAAAGCTAAAGCCAGAATGTCAACACACTGCATCACTGACCCTCAGCCTCCCCCAGATCACACCAACTTCTGTGAGCACAGGTGGACTCAAACGTGGCACAGGGTGCCTCAGCAAGATGCCTCACACAGTTGATAAACCTTCCCTCTTGCTCCCAAGTGTTTGGGCTGGAAAAATTGAGCTGGAGTAAGCGAAATCCACTCTAGAGTAAGGTGTGGACCAGATCTTCACATCAGTCAAAGCACTTCTGGTAGAGGCACGGCCAAGGGGTAATTGCTGCCATCTCACAACATAGCCCAAGCTCATTGGAGCCATCAAACACCCCAAAACAGAGCATTACTTCTGGTCATCTTCACTAGGCACACCAAAACACAGGAAAAATGTGGTACTTCAAAACAAAAGAAGGAAAAGGGATGGCTAGAGACTCGACCAAAAGAATCCTAATCTGGGTGATGTATTGATGGATTTTTGTCCAGTTTTGACAATGGAAACTACATGCTAGGAATGAAAATAGCAATTCTTCTGAACATCTATAAGAATAACTTAGCTCAAGTTTTAAAATCCTGATTCTTCTTAAGCAAAAGACAAAAATATTCCAAAGTAAAAGCTTGGGTGAATTTTACAATGAAATGAAAGCCTCAGGAAGAAAGTCAAGGAAGTAACAGTCCACTGGTGGTTCATGTGAAGTAAAAGCTGAACTACACTAACTCTTCCAAAGATTTGTCCATTGTAGCATGGCTTTATAACACTTATACACCATCCAAACACATGAAGAGGTGCCTTGCCTCTCTTCTTTACTCTCTCCTTGTCCTAGCTCATGCTGCTGCTCAAGCTGTAAACTCAGAGGATAATGCCTTGGGTCTGTAAATAAACCCGTGGGTTTGGTGTGATAGGAACAGCAGAGCACTCGAGACTCACAACAGCCAAACTTGGAGGCCACCTGGAATCTTGTCACAGCTGTTGTTTACTACAGAGCATTGCAGGAAAAAATCAGCTCAGTGGGGAGCTGGGAGCTGAGGGGATGAGGACTCGGGGGAAGTGTGCTGGAGGGGCAGATGGCACTGAGGAGCAGGGGAAGAATTCAGTTTGCAGAAATGTGTGTGTGGTTTGCCACCTTATTTCAAACAATACTTCACCTTTGGGTCCATTTCAAGGTCTCATTTGTTTATGATGGTTCACACATTTAGGGATCAAATCCTCTGATCTCTCAGAAAACCATCCTGTGTCACCCATACAGGCAAATGCTCGTATGGTCCCTGGGAGCTGACATCATCTCACTCATTCTCAAAGGTTCACCAGAAAATAAATCAAACTCTTAACCAACTCTCCTAAAGAAAAAAATCTAAATGATGCTTAAGCAGCATGTCATTAACAAAATAAGGAGGTTGAGCCCAACATCCTGCATCTTTCCTCCATTCTGCCTGACCTCTGTCTTCTACAAAAGCTGTCACAAGTTCACTCAGTTCAGAGCCAAGCACACATGGGCACAGGGCTGTGTGGGAAACAGAAACATTCTGGGCTTTCTCACCACCTGCACCAAACCAATCAGGGCTGAATCACTTGCTATTCTCACCAGAATGTCTGGGCAAGAACTGGTTAACAGCACCTTTTTCCATTTTGCATTTACTAATTATCACTTCATTTAGCCCTTATATTAGTGCAATAAAAAGCAGCTGCCAGGCCAAGCATGCTCAGTCCAAGTGACCTTGTGTTCTTGTTTGTGTTTACCACATAAGCATCAGGGAATTCCATTTTCAAAATACAAGGCTTCATAATCCATTAGCACTAGAGATTGGTCCAGGGCTCTGGATTTACTGGTCACGTGTACCAAGGAATAAAAATATGAGCATACAGCCAGATTAATCTCCAGACCTGCAAAGCATCCCAACCCACCATGCAGCAGTCTCATTCCAAGCCACACACGAATATTAGCATCATTCTGAAAAGCTGCCATTAATGCCATCCCCACAGTAAATGAAACAAAAATTAAATGCTACCTGCCCAACAGTCTAGAAAGTGTGGAGACACACAATAACTAACAGCACTTCTCAGGTTTTCCACTTGTTTCATAGGTGAAACATAAGTACTGATGCTCTTATTAATACACCAACAACCCACATCTCCCCCAGCTATTTTGAAAAGGCAGGAATCACTTTCACTGCTCTTAATTTTAAATCAAAAGCAAGACCAAGCAGCTTAGCTCACCATCAAGTTCAATAAATCAGATAAAAGAATCAATGGAAAGCATTTCCAAATGTAACCTTGGTAACATGCAAAATGTTTCCCCAGAACTCACACTCATTTGCTTTATTTGCTGTTTTAGGAAATGAAATATCACACATAGGCAGAAGGGCATTAGTATCATAACGCTGCATCTCCCAAGCCTAACACTGCACGTGCTCTCCTGGAAGGCACTTTTTGCAGCGTGCCCTAAAAATCTGCAGCCTGCCAAGTTAGGTGATTGAAAAATAATCATATTTCACGTTGACAGAATGGCAAATGGAAGTGTTCAATAGTAAACAATAATCCATATTTATTCTTTATGTCCTTTTACGTTGTTTAAACATAATTTGTTTCGTGCTTTTCACTGATAAAATGAGCATAAACTCCATGGTGTTATAACAGCATCTGCCATTTGAAGAATCAACATTTGTCAGTGTTACCACTCAATTTTAACTGGTCTTACACAGCCCTCCTGCATGCAACACTTAGACTGAAAATGACTACTGCTGTGTGTACCACTACGTGATATTTGTTGGCAAATACTGGTTTTTGAGTTGCAACATAATTATTCAATATTTATATAAGTCTACCAGGATAAACAATCTCTGATTCACAACGAGACCGAAAACTTCAATTTATTTTGCTGCTTATCTCAGTATCCTGTAACTAAGATGTTTACTTATTCCAGCCTGATCTAAAGGGCAGATCATCATTTCCACAGCTCAGCCAAATTAAGCAAAAAAAGCTCTTCCTTAGAAGAGTGTCCCCTGCCACCTGGAGAATGTCACACAGAGGTGCAACAAAGTAGGATCACTCTCCACTCTTTGTATGTCTTCCCAAAATGCCAAGGACAATCTCATTTTAGTAATTATTCTGACCTTCTAAGGACTGCCATGCTCCAGAGTTCTTAGTTTTTCTTCTGTTTCCTTTTTCTTCTTTGTGGTTTTTTTTTTTTCAATTGGTTTGCTGGGGTTTTTTTGTTTTGATTTGTTTGTTTGGGTTTTTGGTCTGGTTTTTTGTTAGCTTTTTGTTTGTTTTGTTTTATTTTTTTTAGGTTTTGTGGTTGTTGTTGTGTATTGAGTGTTTGGGTTTTTTTGTTTCATTTTTTGGAGTGAAAATAAGCATTTCTTTCTCAGCTTTGCTAATTCTTGTTCCTTATCTCCTACATGAATCAAGGATGACCTTCCAACAGTGGCAGATGCCTTCAACAATGGCACCCAGCCATAAAATGCTGTTCAATTCTACAAGTTAAACAAGCACCAGAAATAAAGTTCTGCTCAGGAAATAAAAATAGAAGCCTCTTTTATATTCATAGGTTTTAAACCAATAAGCAACATTCACCATTCTGATATTAATATAGACTCTTTCTAAGCCAAGCAATCACTTCATGGCAGTTTTTTTTAGGGCTTTTCTCCAAAGCAGGCATCACAAGGCTTGCATCACACCATCAACTGCTCCAAAAAGGTAATCAAAAAAAGCCTCATTCAGAGATGAATCATTTTCCTTTTCAACCCTATCTGCTGTCACACATGGAAGCCTGCCCAAACTGCAAACAGTCTCCCCCACAGGAAGGCTGCCCCAAAGATGAGGATGGAGTTCTGCCCCGGGGAGTGCAGCAGGGCAGGTTGGTCACTTACAAGGCACAGCGTGGCGATAGAGGTTGTCTCGGATGGTCTGCTGCAGGTCGTGGTCTGGGGACCCCTTCTGAAACCTCTGGTTGAGATAATGCCGCAGATCCTTGTTCAGTCTGCTTCCTGCAAGGAAAAAAAATCCAGTATTTATTTATTTCTAAGTGCAACAGCCATTTATTTATTTCTAAATGCACACAATTATCATTTCCAGTGGAGGCAAATGGTAGCTTTCCATTCAGAGCCCCCTAAATTATGGCATGCTGACTTTATGAGCAGAGGCTCCTCTTCCTCTACAAATGGCTAATTACCAAAAATAACTCGCTGTAAACAAGAGGTCTCTCTTGTCTCATAATGCAACATTCTTCCTGTGGTGTTAAACAGATCATCATTCCTGTTCATCACTTATTTGTCTGAGCAAATGGAGACAGACAGATGACACAAAAAAGAAGAAAAATAATAAAGGTGTTGCTTTTGCAAGTCTCTGGAGGGTGAGCAGGGTGGAGAGACAGAAGGCAAAAGCTGCTCCCATTGGAGCTACTAATAAAGTTGAACACGGCAAAAAAAATCAAACAAGGGCTATTCTTTCCACTGGTATCCATCCCAACACACAGCAGGAGTTACAAAAGTATTGATTTAATGAGTTAAGAGCATCCAAAATCCTTAAAAACAAACAAAAAACCAATATCCAATGCTTTTCACCTAAACCTGTTTATTTGCCTGTTCAGGTTTGAACACCTTCCTAAGTGTGAAAGAAGATAAATGAGTTGAAAACAAAACAAAAAAAAAAAAACGAACATACAAAAACAAGAAAAGAAAAAGAAATGTAGCTGTTAATGAACATTGCCAGTTGCTGAATAGCAAACCCTTTTTTGTAGCAGAACATATGAACTACAGAAACTTAATGAAGCCTTTTCCCAGAAATATTTCTAAGTTTGGAATAACACTGATATTAATTTGACTGAAGAGCAAAAACAGGGATCGAAGCTTTTCTGCTCTAAAATGAAAAGGAAAAAAAAAACACTGGAAAAGCTTCTGAGAAATGCAAGCAGGATGATCAAAGCCTGCAGCAGCTGCCACACAAGGACCAAGAGAGGGATGCTGCAGCTTGTGGTGGACATCAGCCTCCAACATGTCCTGAGGTCACCTGGGGACTGGGCACTGCTTGCCTCTCCCAACACCAGGACTGGGAGACACCAAGGAAAGCGAAGCAGGAGCCTGGTCCAGAATCATCAGGGACAAGAGTCCCCAGGCTGTGCACTCTCCCTGAGAGCACTGTGGGGACAGAAAGCTGATTCAGGAGATTCAATGGGAGATGGAAAAGCACGTGTAGGACAGACCTATTGGGGGCTGCAGAATCACAGAATGGTTTGGGCTGGAAGGACCTTAAAGATCACCTTGTTGCCACAAGGGACACCTTCCAGTGGGCCAGGTTGCTCAATGCCCCATCCAACCTGGCCTTGAAAAGAAGAGGGGAAAGGAAATCCCTTGGGCTTAACATTAATGGCTGGTGCTTGGGAGACCCAGGAAAGAAGTGGGGGAATATCAAGTATCTTGCTCTTTTCCTTCCCTTTGCCAGGCATCTTATTTATGGCCCCAGCTGGAGCCAAAATGCTGGAGCACATGGACCTTGGGCTGAACCACTGCAGCTGTTTTCAGTCTTTTATCATTTGCATTATGATTTTTTATTTTGATTATGAATATGTAATGCAGAGATCATCTCAATACATCTGGACACTGAACGCAGGCTCCCAGTTGCAGATTCCTGGCTGGAGCCTCTAGGAATCACTGCAGAGCAAATCAAAAATAATAACACTGCAATGGAGCGCAGTCGGACACTGGGTCTGGGAGGCAGAAGCAGCACCAGGCAAATGGTGAAATAAGAAAGAGTGCAGACTGTTACATGACTGTGGGCAGGATAAAACCACTGCAGCCCTGCAGCATTTCACCAGAAATGTTGGTTTGAAAACAAAACTAAACACAAAAAATCCTGCAGTCTGAAGTACTATGTCAAATTTTTAAAAATAATTTCGTGACTCGTATTTAGATCCTCCTGACGGCTTTTTCTTTTAATTAAATCTCCTATTGAAGAAAAGAAGGCTCAGGCAGCGGGCCCAGCTATTACAAAGGAAAATTTTTAAAGACCAAGATGCTCACTGCAGAAATGAAACAACAAAACTGAAATTACGGGAGATATAATTGGCTCAAAACACTTTCCTGAGCAACACCAGCAACACCCCTCACTTCCAGAGCAAATTATCAATCCATTTTCTAACAAATGGTCTCCAGTTATTGCACCATAAAATTTGTTTACCACATAGGAGGCACTCGGAGGGTTTGGTAGACTTCTGGGCTACAGTTTTTCAATATCAGAGCTGGCTTTCCAAAATCCAGATGTTGGATTTCATACCATGTTGTTTTACTCCAGAGGTAGACTGGGCACAAAAAAGAGCCTCTGCTGAAATAGTAAAGTAGCTCTTTATCTTTTAACTAAACAGTCCATATATTTCTTTGCACAAGAGAGAGTAAGGCAAGGCAGATTTTCATAGCAAAAAAGGACGAATATGACAAACTGTTTGGGCATAATGCAAGGGCTTATTCCAGGGAAGAAATTAATGCACAGAACTGCATGTATCACATAAGTAAACTTTCTTCCAAAATGCCGTGTGATCCCTGATTCAATGATTTATGTAACAATAATGTCTTGAGGTGAAAAAGCTCTGCTGAGCTAGGGCTTGTTTGACCACAGAATATATGCAATTTAATGATGATATCCTGCTCTTAGCTTCCCTCTGCTCCCATTCCATCTAGCATCTCAGTCTATTATGGCCCTGCTGGAAAGTTTGGTTATTTGGTTTATGCAGGAGCTGGGATTTCCCAGCTGAGTCACTGAAGCACTAGTTAAAAAGGCATTTGCAAAAACAGGGGCTGTAGCAACACTCACACAAGTGTCCCCTCTGGGGGCTCAGAGTGATGCTTATTTCTATTACATTTTTATTTTAGACGAGAAGGAAACAGAAGAAGAAAAAAAAAAAAAAAAAAGAGGCAAAAAGAAACCCAGCCCCCAAAAAGCTTGCTGAGCTACATTCCTGTTCCTAAATTCCAGGAAAGTCTTGACAGCAATGAAGGCTTCTTGCAGCTCTGATGATCTCAGCTCAGCAGTCGCTGAGGCCACAAGCTGTGGGCACAGGCAGGTTCAGGAACTCCCTCCACTGCATGGCAGAAGAAAATGAGCTAACACAGAAACTAACTCCATGTGGGAAGCTGCCAAAGGGATCCAGTATGGAACACGTTGGATTTTTTGCCATTTGAAATGCTTCTCTCTGCTCTGATCTCTTCCAAAAATCTCCCCCGAGCTGAGAGGACACGGGCTCGACACCGGCTTTATTTAGTGGGTTCTAGTGCTGCACACAAGTTTATAAACTCTGCTGTACCCTTAGTCCAAAATGCATGCACCCATAATCTCTGAGAACCTGAAAAATATGCCAGTGACATTTCAGCAACCTCCTCTGTGCAAATCTTAGCAGCAAAATTCATTCTGCTCCTTGGGGGCATCGCTGGCTTGTGCAAACTCCCTCTGAGCCCAAGCCTCACCTTTGATGGCTCCTGTCCATGCACCAGCCACTACCAGACCAAAAGATGGGCAGGTGCCCAGAACCACCTCACTTTATGCAAAAATCCTCCCTTTTCTAAAATTTAAATCCATGTCATTGAGCTCAAGAAAATACCAGAAGTATGTATTGGCCTTCAAAATACTCCCCTGTTCTCATGGAGACTGGATTTTACATTTACTCTTTTGAGATTCTTTCTTTTCTTCTCTGCTAAAAGGATGTAAAAAGATCCAACAGTGATAATAGTGGAGGGACAGGAGATGCAAACCAGCAACAGCAGTTTCCAAAGCAGAAGACCCAGTGCTCCATTCTGCCTTTGTGCTGGTCGGGATATGTTGGAAATTGTTTAATTGCACGGAGAAAAATCACCTTGTTATTTCTGTAATGAAAATTAGGCTGATACATGTAGCTTAGATCATCAGACACACACAAAAAATGAAAAACTCACCAAAATTTATAGTTCACAAGTAAGATGTTAAAAGATTTTTTTTTGGTGCTGTTGCAAGTTTCCTTTTTTTTTTTTCCTCTGCTGAACAAAATCAATGCCCTTTTTTAATGTGAAGTACAGTCAGGGAACCAACTTCTCACACTACTACTCCAAAACTGAGGTGCTTCCATCTTATTATCTGAATCCTTTGAATGAAACACAGAGCAAAATGGCTGGTTTAATCTATTCTTCTTAATTATTATACTGTACTTTAAAGTACATCCATCACCCTCCCCAACCATTACATGGTAACATCATTTCAGGAGTAAAAAAGAAACGTAAGGGGGAAACATCTCTCATAGCAAAACCAATATTTACTGACATATGGTTTTCTGAGAAACAATGAACTGTCAGGTTTTTGTAGCTCAATGTGTAACTTAGATGGGTTTGTGATTAATGAAAACTATTGACTGTTTCTAGACACATTGCTTCCAAACCCACATTTGTCCTCCAACAGTTACCTGATATAAAATCACCAGGGAAGTTGTGCTTTGAACTGTGCTCTCACACTTGGTGCTAAAATTCCCAGCTCCTGCAGGAAGAAAGCTGCATGTGGGATCATCCAACACTGGCTTTGCCGTGTGAGAACATCACCTCTTGGAGAGCTCTCCCATCCCAGCAGCAGCACAGACCTGGGGCTGAGAGCCTCCTGCCATGCTGCCTTCCAGCAGGGAAAGCAGACTGCATAAATGACCAAGCACAATCTGAATTTTTTCCCAAGAAAAAGCTGAGTGTGAACATCGTGGGGCTGCCAGCACCTTCCTGCCAGCTGGTGGAGAGTCCATGCCAGCACTGTGCAATATGGGTGTGCTGAAGATGTATTTTAAACTCGTGCTCTATGCGTTTGGAAACTGTCATTCGATAGTTTATGTTTCTATTAATTACTGCAGCTGTTTGATCCCATTTCTGCTCGAGATGGTCCCAGATAATCCTGATCAACAGCCACACTCTGACAGAGCCTATAGATGCTCGTGCAAAGATGGGTCAGGGTCAGGCCTGGGACACACTGGTCCCTGACCTATATTACACTCCTCTAAGCAGATTACACCAGTATATATTTTTTTGCTTTACTCTTCTTTAGAAAGGCAACCAATTGCTATTCTCACAGTGACTGATAGTGTCTGAACTGGAAAAATCTATTTTCCACTCCTGAACTGCAGCAGAATCCCCCTTCTCCTGTCAGGATCTCTGTTTAAAGGTGTCTTTAGCAGAGGGATCCTCTGTGGTCAGACAAAGAGCATTTCAAAACAACAGCCATGAAGCAATGAAAGGTTAAAGGCCTCACTAAAGGGATAAAAGTGCAATAGAGTCATCTGGATTAAGACTCTCTCTCACCAACCTGATGTCTACATTGAGAGGGAAGGATTCAATTCTTTAAAGGCACAGAGATTGCACATGTTGGATTTGCAGTATAAACCCTGACTGTAACGTACTGCCTGTCATCTGAAGATCTCTACCTGAAGGCATTTAACTAATAAATTATCATGGTTAGCAGGGTTTCATTTCTGTGCTACAAAACATAAAACTGCAGATAAGGGGGGGGGGACAAAACCCTACAGAAACCAAGCCAAACAAAAAAAATCCAAACCCTGCTCATTTAGAGGCATGAGCAGAGAACTTGCAGCTCATGTCTTCTAGAGCAGCAAGTGGACTTGCCGTGTCAGATGATTGGCACTACAGGCTGGGGGACTTCACTTGTGCTCCTGCTCTGCCCAGCAGAAGGTATTCAACACAAACTCATCTGTAATTAGAGCCAAAATAGCTCCCCTTAGCTAGGAAGTGTGTTAACTAAGCTGGTTATAAATCTATTAATCCCTTGAAAACAGCAGCCTAATTTTAAAAGAAATGTTGAAATATTAATAATGTAACTCAAGATAACTTTTCAATCTGTTGTTACATCCTTACTATAAAGCAGGGTGCAGACAGGGCTCCTGGGAAACAGAAGACAGTTCTTAAAACTTTTCCAACAGCAATGCCAGGGCATCACCACTGTCTCCTGCTAATACTTGCCATCAATTTTCCTCAAGTCCTGCTGCAAAGGTGGCCCTGATACTCACACATATATTCTGTTAATGCTTGGAGAGATTATTATTCTATTTCTGGGCAAATTAATAGAATAATATTCATGGTAAGGTCCAGGAGGCAGCAGCCCATCTTAGAAGGCTGAGTAGATTTTTATCATTTAACAAGACTGCACTGCTAGCCACATCATCATCAAGTATTCCTAATCCCAGCAGTTGTTAAGGAAATGAGAATAGTTTGTGCTATATTGTTTCATCCTGTCCCATCCTTGTCTTCCAGCTGCTGTCCAAAAGTGATTATAAATAATGGGGCTATAAAAGCCATTCAATAATTAGAAGATTCATTGGCCATATGCCAGCAGTGACAAAAGAGAGTGATTTATGTAAGATGAGTCTGTCACATCTGCCAGATCACAGTTTCATTACGCCTGTGGCTTTAAGGTCACAGTTTAGCACTGTTCCAAAAGCCATTTGTCAAGGGGGTGCTGGGGAGAAGAGGTGAAATACATCATGGTTTTGTTTGCTTTCTTGTTTTAACTACTAAGTAAATAAGTAAATAAAGTGCAGTACCTACATTTGTTATTTCATGTCTCTTGCGAGGTCAAAGACACAAGAAGACATTCATCACAACTGGCCAGAGTCCAAATAAGATCATGAAGAGAAAACCCATTTAAAAGCCTTAAGAATTCATGTGGCTTCTCAAACTCAATACAATCTAAGCATGTTCTGTCTTCCAGCCACCCATGAAATGAAGGCACCTTGTAAACACGTAACATGTTGGTAAATTAATTGCTACTACATTTTCCTAATACAAATAAACTTAAAAACCTTTTATGGTTCAGTGTTCTAAAAAGATATTTAAACATTGCCATGGGAGTTCAGATTAACAATTAACATGGCTCAGCAAACACCTAATTCCATCCCAATTCCATTTTCTCATCTTCTTTTCCTCTTAAAAACAAACAAAAACCACCAATGAACTTTTATTGCTGGGTACCAATTCTAGTACCATAAAGTCCAGATGTTTCAATGTTCCCCATAAATGCTTCAATAACCTCATCTGTTATTGTCAGTGATTGCTCCCATTCCAATGTGGGCAGTCTCTGGTGACAAAAACTACTGCTCTGAGGGTGCAGACTGGATCTTTGCTGGAAATGCTACACCCAGGACCAACCAATATATTATTTTAATTTGTACCAGCCTCCAAAACCAGACTGCAGTCAGATGAACTGCTCAGATCAGAGCCCAGATGCTGCCATTATTCTAGCAAGCCCACACCACACCAAAAGCAAAAGGACTGCTCACCCTTTGCCTACCTCCTGAAGTAAAACATAAAATACTTCCTAATTTTTATGCTTTAGAACCTTCTCCGAACAACAAAGCTTCATCCACTGCAAAAGACCTCCAGTGGAAGGAAATGATGATAAGCTGGAGGGTTATGGCATAAAGAATTGCACAAGGTTACAGGATGAGCTACCTGCCCAGCAATAAAACCCCACTTTGATGGAGCAGCCTGGCTGCTGAATCAGCAGTGAGCACCTCAGTGCCGCCAGTAATTCCTGTCTGGAGAATGAATAACACTTGTTACTTTATTACTGAGAGAACTTCTGAAAATGTTATTTTAGGTGTAAGCTGTGAATCTGAAGGAGATGTATTCCCACTCAAAACTTTCAGGTCGTGTCCAGAATCAGGAGCAGGCAAGAGCCTTCTTGGCATGGTACCTTTGGTATCACTCTCAATCTGCATGGGTGAGTGAACCAGCACTGAGGTGGTAATTCAGCATTTGCTGCTGCAGAAATGCACTTAACAGATCATAAATCCCTGGTAAAACTCTTCTAAGAGCACGTCACCTCATCTACTGTATTCACAGGGTGCTCCGCCTTATTTTCTGCGCATTAATAGTGATTCATATTTCTACACTAAATTTAAACAAATAGCCTTTCAGCTGAAAAGGGCCAGAAAAACCCACAGAGCTCAGGCACTGAAGTTGAAAAGAAAAAAAAAAAAATCATTATTTATACACCAGGCCTGAAAATTTTGAACATTTGTGACAAACACACTTCTGTTGCTCTCAACTGAGTTCAGATCAGCAATGATTGCAAATGCAGCAGCAAGCCCAGCCTCTCTCCCTTTTTGGCCCCTTCAAGCTTCTGGTGCCCTCAGAGTTTCAGCCCTGAATTTCTTGAGGCTCCTAGAGAAGAAAATTCCTTCACCCTCTGACATCTTTGCAGCCCAGAACAATCCTGACCTGGGGGACAGGGAGGCCACACAGCCAGCACTGCATCCCAGGAAGAGGAGCCTGCTCTGCCATGGAGAGACAAATCAGATCTTTCTACCTCAAGAAGGATCTGTTTTATTATTTTCTTCCTCAAAATAGTGAGGTTTAAGTTCTGCTCTTCTTCTTAAATCATGTGATATCATTTGTGTCCATATATAGCCTATAGCATGATAAATATGATTATAATATCTATTGATAGATATGATAAATAATGGTAGATAAATGATGACATTTCTCCAGAGAAAGTGGCAACCATACCTGCCCCAGGTAAGCCTAAGGAACAGAAAATCTGATACACCTGAGGCAAAAATACAATAGAACATGCTGCTCAAGCAACAAGAGCATGTGATGAATAGAAGAGGGAAAAGCAAGGTCAGCAGTATCGATGACTGTTTGCCTTGGATGCCTCCAAACACATTTGAACTGGCCAGGCACAAAACATGAAACACGGTTTGCCTCATCCCGATGGGTGCTGGCAGCGTGGAGCCTGCCCCAGTGCTTTGTAGCCACAGTTAATCACAAACCCAGCTAACTAAAAGCTGGAGATTAACCACTCCTACTCTGTCATTGACTCACAGGAGACATCTTTTCTTCCCCCATGCCATTTTCAAGAAATGCCACAAGCTCCCTGCTCTTGCCTCAGCTTTTTGTTTTCCTTGTTCACTTTTAAGAAGCCACAGACAAGGAAATTGAGACTGTCAGGTGGTCTCTGGGAATGACAGTAGAGAAGCAAGGTGGGCTAAGGTGAGAGAAGGGACCTGCTGGGAGGACAAATGCAGAATATTTTCCTATTGAAATGAAAACTCTCCAAGGTAAAACTATAGAACTGATTAACAGCCACACACACAAACTTTGTAGCGTTTTCACCACAAAGCTCAGGAGGTGTGTGGACAAAGAACAAAGTAATGCAACATCCTCTGGTCTTGTTTCCAGTGAAGCTTGGATTGGTACCATGCTAAATGCTTTATCCAGTTCTGCGGCCAGATCAGTGTTGACCCCGAGTTAACTGGCTGACAACCAAGCTGTAACATTAAAGCTACATCCATAAATGCCTCTGCTTGGCAGTGACCTTAAACCAAGTGCCCAGGGCAAAGCCTCAGCTCTGCAAAGCTTTACAGCAAGGCAGACCCAGAGGTGGATGCAGAGGCTGCTCTGAGCAAGGCATTGTGCCTTGCCCACAAAGGCACTGCTGTGCTGGGGCACCCTGCACCCCAGCAAGGAGCAGAGTGTATGAAGCAAGGACTATGAAGCCATCCACAACAGCAAGAAACGCTGATGTTGCCACGTAGGCTTTAAAAAAAAAAAAAACACTTAAAAAAAAAAGTAGTAAGAAGAGAAAAACCCTCCTACAGAACAGAAATGAATGCAGAATGAAATCACTGTAAGAGAGCGCCACGGGATGCAGCCTCTGAAGGATTCAGTGGAGTCTGCTCTGAGCATTTCCATCAATGAACACAGACTGAGCTACGTGAGCAGCCCAGGAAAGGCTTCCCAGGAAAGCACAGCCTGGCTGGAAGCCACACAACAGCCTTTGTCACCACACTCCTCTGGGTGAAGCCACCTGGGTAAGGGAGCACTGCTCCTCTCCCTTCTCTCTGAAGATGCCAGCAAGCTCTGCCTTTTCTGGTGGGAGCAGCAGAAGGAGGGCAGGGGTGAAGAAGAAAGTCTAGCTAAAATAATAAGAATGGGGAAAATCAAGAAAAGCACTTTGCAGTCTTTCACTCCAAGGCAAAGACCCATTTCTGGAAATGAGATGCACATCTCTCTACGTCTCCTAAAAGGAGTTGCCATATGTTCTAAAAGTAGGATATAATGTTTGAGCTGTAAAAGCCAAATCAGCTTGAGAAACAGACGGCATTACAATGCTTTAGCAGAACAAGCCCCCCGTAACAATATGCCAACAAACTCATTTTCTAGAATGGCACTAGGAAAATATTTGCAAAATCTGAAACCCATTCCCTAAATACAGCATTTGGTTCTTCCAGAATGGGAAAAAAGTGCCACACATATGCCAGAATTGGGGAGTTCTAAACAGCTCTTCATATTCTTTGATTTTTTGGCTTGCTTTTCTGTGTAATTTTTGCATAGTGGGG
This sequence comes from Motacilla alba alba, assembly GCF_015832195.1. Lineage (NCBI taxonomy): Eukaryota > Metazoa > Chordata > Aves > Passeriformes > Motacillidae > Motacilla > Motacilla alba. Next base: position 6,262,562 of record NC_052027.1, on the reverse strand, counting down.
TTTTTTGGAGCTTTTTTTTTTTAAACTTGACCTCAAATTTCTTGAGCAGTCATTCTTGTTCTTCCTTTGTTGCTGGAGGGACAAATTCCCACAGCCCAGCCAGGTCACCTCTGAATTTTGATCACAGTGTTATAGGTTTTCCCTCTGACCTCCCAGGCTCCAGGACACACATCAATAGTAACAGCCTCATTTCCAGGGGAACTAAATACATAAAATCTAATGCTGACAACCTGTGATTGTCAGGCTATAAACACACACTAAATGAAGCTATTGTCAGAACAATAAATTTTTGAGGCTGTTTTTCAAATTCTTTTTTTCCCCTCACAAGTATCTCTGTCACAAACAAAATGTTGGCCTCCTTGGAAGAAAGCAGCTGAAAATCATCTGTCCACAGGAAGATCTGTCCAAAGCATGTTCCAGCTGCTTTTGCCCCTTCTCCAGTGTGGTTGGATGATACACACTCAGGTGCAGCAGTGTCTGACCAAAGGAAACAAAAAATCTTTTTCTTCATCTGCAATATACCCATTTCCAGAGGGCTACAAGTTAATTTTCCAATTTGCCCAAGAAATTTCCAAGAACCAAAATTTGTCATGAAACAAATAAAACCAGAAAGAAGATTTGCTGTGGTCTCACCCTAGCAAGTAAAGGTCCTGCTCTTTCTACATTATTTTCAAAGAGCAAAACTCAGCCTAACCTCTGATGGACCTCTTTTTTTTTTTTTCCTTCTTCTTTAAATATAATTACACATTTATATACGTGTAGAATAGATGCCAAACCACTAACACACGGTACAGAAAGGAAGCACACAGGCAACAATGCTGTGTGATTTAGAAAATCAGGCTCTCAAAGCTGAATAGAATTATGAGTTAAATCTGTTGGGAAAAAACATTTAAATGGAAAAACATGTATAACAGTTGGGAGCTGTTGAAGCACATTTTACAAGAGGCCCAAAAAGCCACAAAAATTGAGTAAGGAGGTCACACTGGTTTAAAAACAAACCTGACTTACAGGGAAAGTGACTGCAGCTTTTTTCAGTTTCATGTTGTAGACAAAAGGAAAACCAGATCTAAGCAACTGGATTAGCTCTGCTTAATTATTTTAACTGCAAACATTTTTGTTTTATTTTTATTGCACCATTGGAAGTGTTTTCTGAGGGTTGGACGATATTCTCCATCCCTGGAAAATGTTACATCAACATTGAATGTTTTTCTTGAAAAATCAAGATTAAAGAGAAATTGATTCTAAGGAGTTCTCTTATGTCCTGAGCTATTACTTGGAAATGTGATTTAGGAAGAGAGTGTTGAATAGGCAGGTAAAGGATCTGGAAGAATGGGGGAGCCAACAGCAATTTAAAAGAGTTCAGAGCAAAATGAGGCAATGAGCTGAATCTTTTGAATTGCTCAGGTGACCAAGAGCCTGGGCAAGTTGAGAAAACCTTCCTGGTAAAAGAGAAGTGTTAACACGGCTATTCTGCTGGGAAAGCAATTCAATACACAGCATTGTGGGCCTCCCTTTTGTGCAGGAAATGGAACTGAAATTCGAAAATCAGATTTTACAGCACTGACAGCATGAATGAGTTGGCTGGAACAAGCAAGAACCATGGCAGTCAGGGATGGGTTTTAATAAAGTACCACTACATCTTATTGGCAAAACTCAAAATAAAAGTGAGAAGATGAGGGCAACGTTGCTGTTAACTATTGCACATGAAGTTGTGTGAAGCAGAATTCTCTGATTCTTGGGACTGTCTCTATCAGAGAGAGCAAATCTTCCCTTCTGTAACCTTCATGTTAAAGTCTGGTCAAAGGCAACAGCTAGAATACTGAAAAACTCACATTTAAAATTAAAAACCCACATTTAAAACGAAAAACCAAACAACCTGTACAGTGTTGGTCTCTAACATAAATATAATCCTTCATATAAAGCAAGTTTGGCAATAAAAAATTTAAAAGGCACATGAAAAAGCTTACTAAGGTCTGTAACAAACATCTTTGCCCTGGTCACAAGGTCTTGTTCTCTTAATGAGTTTAGGAGTGCCTGTATCATGTTTCTGCCACCCCAACTTTTCCCTACAAGAAACAAATATGAATATTACAGATGGTAAACCCCACATTTTCTTGAGCAGGAAATAAATGTTTATATGCAGCATATAGCAAAATGTATATTTCCAGAGACAATAGTTACAAGATTAGTGCAGGAATTTTAATGGAAAACATGTTTTTGGGGATAAGAATTTTAATTACAAAGAAACCACATACAACTTGCTTCTTTAGATATAAAGCAGAGCAGTTCTGCAGCAGAATAAAAAGATCTCTTTTGATGAAAACAGAATATTGGAGTAAAGAGAGAAACACTCAGCTCGTGTGTATGGTTAGACATTTCCCTGGTAATGCTTTTGATCCCAAAATGGCATTTATCAGAAGGGAGACATTCCTCAGGAACGTGACATTTCTGCAGGAATCAGACACAGCTCTGATGGTGCCTGCTCAGATCCTTACACTGCCAGGCTGCCCTGACCCCAGCCACAGCTCCTAAGGGTCCAGGCTCAGTCAGCCCAGCCCTTCTGCCCACATCCTTCTTTTCTTTCCCCTTCTTACAATCTTTAGACAAGGCATGCTGCAGGAATAGGAATTAGCACACCCATCTAAAAGAGGGGGCTTATGAAGGCTACCAACAGCCAGGCTTGATCTTCCCACTGCAAACAAAAACAAAAAAAAAAATTAACCCCAGTACTAGTCCAGTTCTGAAGATACAAAAATGGAACCTCCAGAATGGAGTTTCACAGATTCTGGTTTGGTAGAAATGGAAATACAGACTTTTTTTTTGGCAAGTGGGGCCTCCCTTACATGAGCACATCTACTTAGCTGCAGGCATCTTGCACTAAAAACAACTGGAAAATACAAGACCAGAAGTGGGCAAAAAACCCAGTTTCTCAGAATTCCAAGTGGCAAGAAACACTGGTTTCATTCCCATTACATTACTGTTTCCAGCAGCAGTTTTGGTGGCTTTCCTGTATCTCCACAATGAACACCTTTTGTGAAAGATTAACAGGAAAAGCAGAAATTAAATGTTTAATCAGGCTTTGCTGCTGGCTTTGGCACCATGGGATTTTTCCCATTTTACAAGACAAGTAGACCTGACCATGCTTTATGCCCGTTTTTACCAGTAACTTCTAGCTCTTCAAACTCACATGGTTCCAACCAATTTGCCATTCTGCCAGGAAATCTGCATGCTCCAGCAGCAGCTTTACAGTCATTGCCACTAAAACCAACAGCCACTTTTTATTATTTTGATAAGCCTTCTGATGATCCAGCTAAAGACTACAAGAGAGGCAATAGAAAACAATAAAAATCAGAGTTAATTGTCTAAATACCAATTCTTCCTCCTTAAGTTTTTATTATTTAATTGTGGAGAGCTCTTCTTGTACCTTCGTGTTGGTTTGCTAACAAACATTCTTCATCCTCATTTAATCCAATGTATTTGGATGGAGATCCTTAACACTAACTCTGAAATGGAAAGCTCTCATCAGCTTAACCTCGAATTAATTTTGTGCTTCTCTCACTTTTGGGAGTGCACAGTCAAAGCTCTGGAAGTTCTGCAAAGCTGAGTGGCTTTTTAAGCAACACAGGTACACTGAAGCCTCCTATACTCCCTCTGCTACTGGAGGGGAAAAACAAGTTGAAAAGTCTAAACTGATCCAGCAAAAGATGCAAGGGAGCACAGAAAGGGCTTTGCATTTCTGCTGAGTGAATGTCACTGTGGTTTCTGCTTTTCTGCTACTCTGGGATTTCAGAAAGCTCTGCCTCCAGTCATTAAAGTCATCAGAACTTTTTTTCTGCTGGCTTAAAAGGACTTTTGGTCAGAACCTTCAAGCTTGGCAACAAAAGGTGTCAGACAAGCAGCATGCAGAAGGAATAGATATTTATCAAAGGAGCAGTGCAGAATAATGCACTGTTCCTGCTTGAACACAGTCCCACTGCCCCACTTTCAGAGTCTGAAGCAGGGCAGATGAACAAAGGAGCAGCTTTGGAAGGCAGGTTGTTTTTTAAATAGAATAGAGCAAAGGCATCCAGGAGCCACAGATAAACAGTTCACAAAGGGGACTCAGAATCCCAAGGCTCCTCCAGACAGGAGCTGCACTACTGTCCCCAGCTTTGGGCCACTCACACTCCTCTTCTAATAAACCCCAGGGGGAAACCTCCAGATTCCCAGAAATAAATTCTGCTGCTGTTTCTGAGTGAGGCTGGCCAGGCTGGCCTGGTAAATCCACCACCTTTGGCAAGTGTTTTTTCACTCTTCTGTCCTTGTTGTTTTGTTGTTGGTTTTTTGTTTGTTTTTAATTGCTTGCCTAATTATTAATTCATTGGTCTAATTTGACATTTCTTTGAGTTAGGTCTTCCTTTTAAGTCACAGTCTTTTTGATAGTTAAGCTTTTAAAAGAAATTTAAGGAGTGTGACCCTTTCATGATTTGATTCTCTCCTGGTCCTGCCTTTGCACCTCTGCTCAGACCCAGAAATTCCAAACAAGGTGCACCAGCTGCTGTAGAAACACCATGTACACATTACCCTGCCAGCACAGAAATGGCAGATGCATCTACACAGGCTGACAATTGATTTACTCATCATTTGCAACCCTTTGCAAAGGAACTAGACTTCCTAGCAATCAATGAGAAAATAACCTTGTTAGCAAAAAAGCCAATGTTCTTTTAAATTAATCAGTTCTTTTTCATCCAAACAGTACAGATAATGAGAGAGATAGTGACATTTTACATGACCTATAAAAAGCAGAGTTTCTATTTTAGGCTCTCCTTCACAAGGGTGCCAGGATGATTATGTTTTGTTTACTGGACAAAATAATCTCTTATTTGTTAAGGCTTGAATGCAATTTTATACAGCACAAAATTTTATCTTCTATTGTCTTAATTATCATCTGGAGGGTTGAAGCATGAAATGATGGCAGAGAAAAAAATTAATATTAATGTGTTCTAGCTGCAATTTAAAGAGAAAGGACTTGGAGCTTTCTTTTGCTCATGAGCTTAACATGCTGCATCAGACTAGTGAATTCTATCCCATTTAGCTGCTATTGTTTCTCCGAGTAGCGCGAAGAAAACAGACACCAACCTTTCCCAATGTTCAAACACTCAACCTTGTCCTCTCATTTCCTTTTACATCACTTGGAAAAACGTGTGAAGATGTTTCCTGCCTAGGATGGTGTGCAAGACTACACTGCTGTTTTTTCCAGTTCTTTGTATGACACCTTTGTCACCTACAGCATGCTCTCACGCCAGTGTGACAGCACAGGCAGCAGGAGCCTTTTCTCTCATTTCCCTCATTTGCATCCTGATAGCCAGAGAATTCAGGGTCTGGGGGAAAAGGGATTGTACCCCGGGAGGAGATGGCAAAACCAGAGAAAGTCCTGGATGATGAGCAGAGCACAGTGACACCAGAGGGTTTTCTGCCTTCCCAGCTAGAAATCAAAGGGGAGCTTAGTGAACTGATTTTAAATTAAAACAAACGAAATGCATGGTCTGACCACTTCCAAAGTACCAGCAGGGATTGAAAAAGACAGCACTTGGATGCAATGAGACATGGTTTAATTCTTTTGCAGCTTCATCCTGCTGTTTCAGCCCTGACCTTTCCAGGTCTGAAAAAGAAAGGGAGGAACTCAAAGGTTTCCCTTTTTTTCAGACAAGAAGAGAGACTGGATTGAACTTTGTTTTAGGGGTTGAATGCACACTGTTAGAAATTGGAAAAAAAGGACAAAAACCAAGCAAGAAAAGTATCAATTAAAAAGAAGAAGGTTTCTAAATTTGAACTGATATGACAGTCAAGATATACTGATAAAAAAAATATATATATAATCTGTATTTTAGGGAAATAAATTTAAGTAACCTGAAAACATAGAAATAAAGAGTTTGCATGGCTTATCAATACAATTAACTTTAAATTAAGTTTTAAAGCAAAACGAAATGCACTAAGGCATGTGTGTGTCTGTGGCATCCTGCACCACTGAGAAAGTGAAGCAAATGTCTCAGGTCTGGGCTCCAGGGCCAGCTGCAAACACAGTAATGATGATACCAAAGATCTTTTTCCCCCTCTGCTGTTTTATGCCATGACTATTTTAACGCCAAGGTTGGGTACATCTAAACATCTGTGTTATAGTGTTTTACCCTGTGGAGCTCTTTTTGTTTGTTTGTTTGAACTACTTTGCAAAATCCCGAAATGTGTAATTCTGCTTTAGCAGCTCCAAGTTCAATCAAGGGGATTATCTTCATGCACACCTAAACTGTGCTCAGAATATGGAAACATTGATCATCCACTGTGCAGAATTACAGAGATTTCAAAGGTAAGAAGTGGGGTTTAAAGGTATTAAAAGTTTGAGGAAACTGCTCCAATAAACCACAGAAGAGTGTGAATTAGGTGCTAATCACCACCACCACTCCACTCAAACCCAACAGGAGGGAAGTGGATGGATCTGAGGCTCCCCACAGCTCCAGTTTTTGGGTCTGGGAAGGCAGAGGTTGCTGGGAGTTTGCATCAGCCTGTGCCAGCTGTGGCTTCACTCAGGGCAGCAGAGCCCTGAGCCTTTCTTTCCAAGGCCAGCAATTCTTCAAAACTCCACCCCACCCTTCTGCTCATCCCACCCAAGCTTCAAACACTCCAGGCATCACCTGTGCAAGAGCTCATACAGAAAAATCCTCCTCCTACGTTTCCAAACTATTTAAAGACCCAACAGCATATGCAGAAACACAAATACCTTCTGTTTATTGGATGACATAGAGCACCCAAACCTGAGCATCCACAATTAATGATCAATACCTGTACACACATAATATTTCCTATACAGACACTATTTAACCAAAGAATAAGGCCACTCAAAAGTATCTAAAAATAAATTAAGAAAGAAAGAAATTTAAAAAAAAAAAGACAAAAGAGAACGAAATTAACAGCCAAACAAAATACAACTGAGAACGCAGTCAAGCTGAGGTAAACCAGGAGCAGAACATATCTGATAATTGATCAAATCATACTGTCTAGCAGATTAGTGCCTAGTGAACAGAAGGGCTGAAGAGCACAGACACTCCAGAGCGACAGCTATAAAGCAGAGTTTAATGAAATGATAAGCTATTTATGCAAAGCATTCATGGCTATGACAATTCATTTGTACAGAGAGAAAATAGAGTAGAAATTTGTCAAAATGCAAATACAACAGTGACCTATTGATACAAGGTCAAAATGTGAAGGGGAGAAGCAAGTTCAGGACACCAGGGCTACAATTCTGCAGTGTTCAACATTTCTCTCTTTACATTAAGATTTTTCCATCAAAAGGTAGATCTAAGGAACTCATTAACATGAAGAAAAACGACAAAGACATTACTGAAAAGGAAGCCAGAAATGCACATCTTATAATTTGAATTAAGATCTTCTGCTGGAGCATGTCTTTATCTTTCCAGGCAAAATAGCAAAGCAATTTTGTAGAATTTAATTGAGAAATAAGGCACACAAAAGGGCTGCTTATATGCATACCTCAGTAGAAGATACAGAGTAGAAATAAGCCCTCTGAACAAAACTGAGCACTGCATATCAAACAATGTTGCCAAGTGCCACTGCTTGCTTATGAAATTTCATATTTGAAACCATATTTAAGGAAAGTCACATTGCTTCCCCAACAAAAAAGCAGTTACTTTTAATTTACTATTGTTATGATACACTAGACATAAATACAGCCAAGCCAAAGCAAAAGGAAGTACTTGTATTTTTATTTGAAATTCAGTGATCTGATCTAAGACATTGCTATTTTGACTGCCAGGTTTAATTTTGAAAGGATTTGAGCAGCTTTACTGCCCAGCAGCCATGAATAATTCTGTGCTTGAACACTTCTTATAGAAGTACATGAAGCAAAGCACCACTGCAACCTGCAATGCACCTGTCTCTCACCAGCTTTATAACATGGGCAAGTTAATGCAAGCTGAACAAACTGTACACTTCTCAACCCAGCTGACTTTGCTCTCTCTCTCTATCTGCACACACATATAATTTTTTTTCTCAAACATTTCGGTTTTCATAAGCAGCACAACAAATTGTTGTGGTCCTTTTTGGACAGAAAACAATTGGATTGGGGATTCTCCCTGTGCCCAACAGTATACATGCAATAGAAGCTTTTGAACACTTATGCATCCCTTCAACAGCCTGTTTCAATAAGAATTCACCTTTTGCTTCAGCCAGATTGCTTTTAGAAAATCTTTTTCAATACAGCAAGCATTACAGCTCATCCAGTAGAAAGAATTGCAGTTATCAGGGAAGGTTGACTCAAATGATGAAAAGAACTGACCTGGGAGTGTTAAATGCACACACTCAAACATACACCAAATGATTAACTCATTTATTTGGGATCACGTTTTGGTCCCTTGGTAAAGAGCGTAAAATGTGAGAGAGGACTACAGGTGCTCAAGAAGAAGATACCTGACAGGTTTCAGTTCAGTTCTTCTGTCAGCTATTCCAGGAATTTATTAATGTCACAGGAGTTGTCTGCATAAGCCAGAGCAGAGTCAGAGCACCAGTGTAAGCTGCCTGCGTTAAAGCCAGCAGCCTGCTGTGGTTGTCAGCACTAGGAAATCATGTGTCTCTGGATGGTGTCTTCCACAACTTTTTCCTCATAATTCCTCACAATGGATTTTCTCCTCTTTTGCATTTTACAGCTTAAAACTCTATAAAGCTTGCCAGCTCCACCTTGCCTTTTCCTTGCTGGCAAATAATTAGAAATGACTGAAATAGTTCTGTGCAAATAAACTCACCCTTCAGCTCACATCAAAAGCCATTTTGAGGATTGTGTGCCCTGAGAATGAAAATTGTACCCAGTGCTTCCCTTTCCCAAGTCCTTCACCTAACCAAAGCTCCAGGCTTGATATTAAGCAAATTCCTGGTTTCACAATGGAGTCTAAATTAAATATGACAGGAAAAAATTTTATTTTTTTTTTTTTTGCAATTTGACTTCAAATATGCTACATGTCACAGTGTTCAGGGAGACCTGAAAATAGAAAAGATGAAAAAAGCATGGCTTATCATCACTTCTATGATCTCATTGAGAAAATATTACAGAAATATGAAACTGAATGGATGTGGTTTTAGGAAAACAAGGTACTTTTTATTCAGTTTAAACAGAGTGGCAAGAAACACTGATGGATAAATGCCTTAACTACACTGAGTTTTGTCAGGGGTTCACACCCTGCTGCTTTTTAGAAAGCTCCTGACTGCCAAGTGAGTGATTGCTATTCTTACGTGTCTCCTTTCACTGGTATGTTCCAAATGCCCATTTCTCCTTGCTAATACATGATATAATGGTCTACAACTCAGAAAACAAGTAATTTGTGCTGTGTAAGTACCCAGTGACAACAGAAGTAAATGACAGAAGGTGTGACAGAGATACAAGCACATGATGATAAGGACAGACAATCTTTAAAAGCACCCCTTCTTTTTCTCCTTTTTTTTTTTTTTGTCTAAAAGAGACAAGATATTTTTCAAAGCCCCTAATTGTGCTACCCTACTTGTAAATTATTGTGCCATTCTTTTCTTTACCCAACCCTCTTTATTGTGCCATTCTTTTCTTTACCCAACCCTCCTGCCTGCTCAGAAGAGACGTTCAATGAACTATCAGCAGTCTTCCAACTTCATTCCTGCAGTACCAAGCACCCTGAGCCTCAGAAGATGCCAGTAGAAATATCCACAATACAAATATACAGATTATTCATGCTGTACATACACAGTTACACTGTTTTCTTCTTCAGGATAAAAACTTATTTTGGGCATAGATTTGCATCTATTTTAACTTCTTCAAAATATATCTTGGGAAGTAACAGAGATCTTGGAAAACCCAAATAACCCCAGCTGTGCATCCTCATGGCACTGTGCACAAGCAGTTTAATGGTTCCATTAGGGGCCAGTACCAGGCCCCCAAAAGCTGTACAGAACCTTAAATAATCACAAAGAGCAAATGTCAAGAGTTACTGTTATTACCATATGTAAAGTGCAGAATAAAATTATTTCCCATCAGTTTTGCTCTGAAGAGAGCACGACTCAAGGATTACAGCGTTTGTGCTGAATAGCATGTCTGAAATTAAAGGCAATTTAAAGTAGAACCATCTAATAAAACAATAAAGAGAAAGAAAAAAAGTCTGCTGTAGAAAATAAACGCAAACCAGCAGACCATGTAAACTGTCTGAGGCAAAAAGGCAGAATTCATTCCAGTCTTGATGTTGGAGTAGCTGGTTAAAATGGCTGAAAAGCTTGTATCTTCTTAATTGCAACTTACTCAAGAGCTGAGAGCATCTTGAGTTCCTTATTAGCTGCAGTAAAAATACCCCTAATGAAAGGACACAGAAAATTACTTACACAAGTTTGAAACTTTTTTCCAGATTGAAGGATTCGAGTCACATCTGTTACTTCAACGATCAAAAAAAACAACCTTATAACATCACTGTGTTAAACAGCCATTTTTAAAATATATATGGGGTGTACAACTGAGCACATAATGTGGTTGCATCCTGTTAGCAGTGATATCTGCAATATACACTGTGGGCATTAATGCAATGTATTCTTACATGCAGGGCAGGGGAGCACTCCTTGTTTTACATATGAAAAATTTTGATTCAGAAGGATGTGTGGAATGCATGCAGACAGGGGAGGAGGAGAAACCAACCCACTGAATTGCCTGACCTGAGTGCTCTTACACACTGGGCCATTGCAGAGAGCACCAGGGCCAGCAGTGGTCACAGACAACACTCAGTGATGGCCCAGAGCAATTCTAAACCAGTTTGTGAACACATTCCTTCATTCAGATTCCATCATCTCAGCGTGGTTTTATCACACAGCACTGTAATGATTCATTATGCTATAAATTATTTCAAGACCAAAGACAATAACCGTGCATTGAAATGCACAGAGCAACCAAGAAAAATCTCAAAATCTGTCAACAAATGAAGCTCATTTGGAAGAAATTGAATACAAAGGGCAGCTATGAAACCACTCAGTGCAGAGCAGCAGGGAATTGGTGCTGTGGAACCAACTTGAAAGTGTTAATTTGGGATTTCCCATGTGTGCACATGGCCTGGGGGGCATCAGGCTCAGGATCACCAGCTGGGCCAGGGAGTGCATTGACCTGCCACTTCAAGTCCTAGGGGCAGTTTTGGGTACCACAATGTAAAAAAGACATTCAGTTATCAGAGAGCATCCAAAGGAGGGCTGTGAGGGGAGTGAAGGGCATGGAGGGGCTGTGTGAGGAGCAGCTGAGGGCACTGGGTTTGTTCAGCTTGGAGGGGACTGAGGGGTGACCTCATTGTGGTCCTCAACACCCTCATGAGGGACAGCAGAGGATCTCCTTACTCCTGTGACCACTGGCAGGACTCAAGGAGATGGCATGAAGAGGAGTAAGAGAAGTTTAGGTTGGGTATCAGGAAAAGGTTTTTCACCCAGAAGGTGTTTGGGCACTGGAAGATGCTCCCCAGGGAAGTGGTCACAGCACCAAGCCTGTCTTGAGTTCAAGAAGAGTTTGCATAGCACATGATTTGACTCTTGGGACGTCCTGTACCTGGCCAGAAATGGGACTCAATGATCCTTATGGGTCCCTTCCAACTCAGGATATTCTGTGATTATGACAATTGAAAGCTATTGCAAAGTCAGAATTTCTGCCCTTTTATCTTTCTTAGCACACAGATGAGAAGTTCTAGGTGGTTCAGCTGCCTGCTTTGCTCACCCAAAAACTTTTAATAGTTATCAAGAAGACATTATTTAATATCCTGGCATTGCTCTACTACTGCTAACCCAGCTGATTGTGTAACCCCATGTTATCTGAACACAAGCCAGCAGAAATGATGGCATTTTGAAAGAAAAGCCATCCATCCCCTCTCCTCTGCTAGAACAAATTCGGGCAGTTCTCAAAGTAACAACAGCCAAGACAGATTCAAACTCTTTGAAGATATTGATTCACAGTTCAACCACCTCAAGGACTTTTTTACTTGTAACAACCTTCAATAAAACGTGCACCAATTTTTTCCTGTAACGCAAACTGTCAGTTTCTGGAGGGCAAATGCTCAGTTTCCCACATTTCTTCCACTTTATTGTAGGCAAGGGGATTTGTCCTACTGAAGCAGGGCTGAGAATTTATTTGGTTGTCATTCCAATTCAATACCAGTTGCAAGAGAAGAACCACTGTTTTTCCAAAATCTTTTCTACCTTTTCCAAAAGGCAAAATATATATTTTTATTTTCTGGGTAAGCAGGTTAAAATTAGAGTATAAAGGTTTTTGGCAGTGGCATCCATTTACAATAGCAAAAGCACCACAGTTTGAATCTAGGCTGCCATTGCACATGCACTGCCGTTCTATTTAGTATTCTTTTCATGGCACTCCTAAGTACATTTGATCTCTTTGATAGCTTCTTGGCAATACTTTTTCATTAGAATCATTATTATCTAAAAATCTTTTAATTTTCATTTTAATATACATAAACTCACTGTGAAGCCAGCTTAAATACTGCTAAAGCCACTTGGAATAGGGAACTCAAATGTATTAATGCTACAAATTCCACCTGCTGAATGCAACATTTTGAACTGCAGATTGGGTGAAATAAAGATGCTGAGGAGCACATTGGTATTCTTAGTCAGTAATGGAAAGTTACTCTTCCCCTTCCCTAGTAAAGATTTCACCTTAAACAAGTCATCAGGGATCTTCAGTCTGCATTTCATAATTAGGTTTTTTTTCAGATGTTCATTTCACAAAAGAATGACAGGCTGTGAATAAATAGAATAATCTTTCAAGCTGAATTTATTGGCAGTATTTTGTTCAGCAGTGACTTTTCTGGATCTCAAATCCAAAATTTTCATCACAATAATCGTATCACGTGATGAAAATTTGTAGAAGAAGCAAATCAAAGTATACTCTAGAAAATACAAAGACCTTAATGTGGCATGTGCATTATCCAGAAGATCTGCTTCTCAAAGATCTGCTCTTTTGCACCCAGAAATAAGACAAAAAATGAGTTCCTGGGAAACCAAGATTAGAGATGCAAGTCGTTGGACTAACTACAATGACTTGGTTTACGTTGTTTCCACTTAGCTTCCCCCCTAGGTTTTGATATGAGACACACACTTGCTGGTATTTGGTACCATCTGTCATTCAAATTAAATTAAACCCTACCAGCAAAGTCTCTAAGACTCCGGCTAGAAAGACTAGAAAAAACTATTACTTGATATACTTGCAAAATAAATAATATTCCGCTGGTTTGGAGAAGCCTGGGACAGGAAGAGCAGAGCTGTCATCTGCTAGAACAGAGATAAATTAGCATGGCTGTGTCAGAGAGCCCAATATAGGACATTGTATGATGTGCAGTCTCAGGATGTCTTAATAGCTTCTTGCTCTCCTAGAAGCTTAAAGCTCAGCCCAAATTCCACACACATAATTCTTCATCCTACATAATGAGGTGATTGTTGCATCGTTGACAAACGCAAAATAAAAAATTCAGGCTTCAGCTATGAAATATGCTAACCAAGAATCAAAAATTATTAAACCCAAGCAACATGAGAGAACTGATTTACTTTGCATTCATGAAATGTTAAGTCATTTACATAGCGAGTGCAGAAACATCTCTAACAACCACGCTAACGACTCGCCTTAAAAAATTTCCAAACCTCTCTGTGCTCTCCCTACCCAGAGGCTCCCAAGTGAAAGGAATCAAGGCTGGAGTCAAGTGCTGGTCGAGTGAAAGAGGTGAAGTGCATGAAGGAGAAAATAAGACCAGACATCACACAACACTTGGTTGTAGCTTTACTGACAGAGAACATTGTTGTTGCCCAGTGATCTATGGGTAATATCTGTTTACTAAACAAACTCAAGACTCACAGAAACATCCCTTTGTCAATGCAATGATTTTCACTGTTGTGAAGAATTAAAGGCTTAATGTTAGAGGGTACTCATATCTGATTCTGCTGCTGGTAGATTTTAAAGTTACATAGAAAAAGGAAATAACACTAATATTATTCAAAGTGGGACATGAAATCTTCCTTTCAGCAAAAGCAGCTTTGTCATCCAGGGACACCCTGTGCAACAAAGCAACCCTATTTATACACTGCCTGAAAAGCACCAAAAAGTTGATTTAGCAGCTGTACCTGTGACTGCAGCTGTGCCCAAACTCAGAGCACAGCAGAGCCCAGGGATGCTCCCGTGCCCTGGGCCATGACTGCCCATCTATTAAGCTGTCAGAAGCATCCCTGGCACAATTATGGCCTGTGCCAACTATAATTTTCTCATGCACTCGCAGGCACAGTTTGAGAGCTGGCACAGTTTCCAGTCCTATGGGAATGTTTTGCAGGTTAAGCGACTTTTAATGGTATGGATGTGGGTCACTCTGTACCAGCTGGCCTCAGAGCCCAGAACCTTCACAGACACAGTAAAAAGCTCAGAGACAACCTCCAATATAATAGTAATTGCCAACTAAACGTTGTTGTGGGGGTTTCCCTTTTCCTGCCCACAACAGTTCTTGAGACACTTCACAACACTTTAAGTTAGTACGTTTCTTAAAATAAATTCAGAGTGTGTTTAATGGCAGTATTTATCTCTTGGAATGTCCTAGAAATTCCAGCTAAATAAACAAAAGCTTGTATCATTCCAAGTGCTCTGATAAATAGCTGCTGAAAACTTCAATGCTTCTGATTTGGAGAGCTTACAGAAGCAAAGGCATTTATATTCTGAAGCAACATTTGTAAATTGTTCAAGCATCATACCATGACAACAATCTTATAGGATAAAATAATCTTTAATAACAGGGAGAGTAAGTCTATATTCATGCTCCTTGCTTCTAACAAGCATCAAAGCTGACTGTCCCTGTGACTCAATAGCAGCCTCTAAGTACTGGATTTAGAGCTGTAATGCTGCAAACCCTCACATGTGTGAGCAACTTGGCACGGACAAGCTGCCTCACACCACTGCTTCTTATTCTCCTCCTGTACCCAGTCCTTCAAGATATGTCCAGAAAGTTATCCTACATCTTAATAAACCTTATTCCAGTCAGTAGCACTCCCTACAGAAACCTGCCCAGGAGCAATTTTTGCAGGACCACAACACATTTGGCCCCATTAACCCGAGTAAAACTACTTTAAGATGGAAAGAATCTCCAAATCTTGCATTCTCCATATGGACTGCACTACAGCTCAGGGGGATAATGAAGCAGTACCTCTGAGCATGCAGACAAACTCCTCCAGGATGGTAAAAGCCATCAGGTTTTGGTTCAGAGGGGTTAGAGGAGTGATGGGACATGCACTAACTGCCTTGGTGGCTTTGGAAGAACTCAAATCCCCAAAAATGTCCTGTCTCTTGGCCATGCTGCTCCCCAGGACAGCATGCCTCCCCCTCTGCACCTCCTTCAGGACACATCCTTCTCCTCCAGATCACAGCCCAAACACAATACTGGGCTTAACCTTACCTGAAACAGGACCTAAATTTCTTCTCCTTAGCTAAATTTCTGAGCCTGGAAACGAAGCTGCTGCAGAGCTTTCAGTAGCACTGCTGTTGCTGCAGAGCAGAAACATCTCCTTACAATAGAGGCAGCTACAGAAAAATCAAATGGCTTTTTTGCAGCCTACCCATGAAAAGAATTGAACCACAGCAACAAAGAAAGGAACTTATTACCATGGTTATTGCTGCTATTTCTAGACAATGTGAATGGGCTTTTTAGGCTTTCATGAGAGAATTTACAGACTCTGGGGCAAGCACACTGTTAGTAATTGCAGTTGCATTCTGCCACTTGAGTATTTTTGGCAATTGAACTGTCAGAAACCGTTTGATAGAAAAATGTCTCCGCATCATTAGTGCCAGCAAGGAGGATATTATGTGCCAAAGTATGAAGTGAAAAGTACGTGTGCTTTTACAAGTGAATCTTCTGCAGCTTGCTGATTTCAAACTTCCACCCTCTTCCTGGCCCAAAATTCAGGTGTGAATTTTGAGGTTGTCACATGTGCTACCAGTGCCTTCATAGGGCTTTTTGGTTTTACACAGTAAAATGTGAGTGCTCTTTATCCAAATCCAATTGCCTGCCTCTCGCCAAAAAAAAGTACAATACTTATATTCCCCAGCCTTTCTCACCAGATCACTGCAGTCTCTGTTCTCTCCTGTTTAGATCTCGTCTTTCTCTAATGAAACATTATAGCTTTTTCAGAGCTGTGGCTCTCAGAGAAGCCAATAGGAGCTTCAGGAACACATTTGAAAATTGGATTACTGGAAAAAAAAAAAAAAAAGGGGCTCTGGAAACAGACTGGAAAATTCTGAGCTGCAAAATTAGAAACTAAGTGAAATCAGATGAATTTTATAGTCTTCCAGGCCTCAGATCTCAGTGTCTGTCCTTTTTCTTATGATCCTTATTAAAACCAATCACTATTTCTTTTTTAACCTAAGACACAGTAACTCCAACTGTCTGAAGTTTCCTCAGCTTGAACATTCAAGATGTTCCTCAGCATTGAGGTACCAGCTCTTTTCAATTTAGAAGCTTCTAATTGCATTGGAACCATCAGCACATTTGTCAAGATTTATGAATCAACAGATCCCCACTCTGAGCAATGGGTTCCAATCACAAAGAAGCTGCCCATCTTCATTTGAAGTACTGTTTGTTCAGTCCTTTCCCCTCAGTCTTGCTTTAGTTCCTGCATAGTTTCTCGAGTAACAATTTTCTTTTAATGAGTGTGTGTATTCAGCAGTGAATTGCAGGAGTTGTAATCAACCAGAAAAAACATCCACTTCCATCTTTACTCCTGTAAACAGGTTGCAGATGGGGAAAGTAGGTGTTTCAGTGGGTTGCTTTTGCTACCCAGAATTCCTATTTTTGTCTAGTGAAAATCAATAAAATTAAATGAATTATGCATTAAATAAAATAAATAAAACCTTTGAATAAGACAGACAAAACAATGGCTGATTTTGCATCTGTACCCCCTTGGAATTTGGAAAAGAAAATTATATTAATGGAAAACCAAAAAGATATGCAAGACTTTCAAGAAGGGAGATTTTGGCACTGGTGATTACACCTGCCACTGAATTGCACATTATAATATCCATCCATTTTCTGCTGGCAGTGATTGAACACAAGGACTTCTGGCAGTAACTTTCTAAGCCAAGGAACTTTAGCAGTTCATTTAGGCTTATTTTAAACCTGAAAAATTTTAAACTGTCTTTATTGATCACTGAGGATAATACACAGCTCTTCCGAAGGAAAGATGATGTCTTGCTGCCAGTGGGAAGAAATCCTCTACTGTTTTGCTTTATGCCATGGTTTGACACTGGCCCAACGCCAGGCACCCATGAAAGCCTCTCACTCACCCTCCCCTGCCACAGCTGGGCAGAGGAGAGAAAAAAATTAATGAAGGGTTCATGAGTTGAGATAAGGACTGGGAGAAAACACTCCAAGGGCAAAAGAGGCTCAACTTAAAAGCCACAAGGTAAATTTATCACTAACAGAGTCAGAGGAGGGTAATGAGAAGTAAAATAAGCCCTTAAAACACCTTTTCTTCCCCCAGCCTTTCCCTCCTTCCCACCAACAGCACAGGGGGACAGGGCATGGGGGATTTGGTCAGTTCATCTGACCATCAACCTTCATCACTGAGGTTTCCTTTTGCTGCTCCAGGAGAGGAGTCCTACCCCTGTGAGACCATGGGGTCCCTCCCATGGGGGACAGTTCTCTGTGAACTTCTCCAGTGTGGCTCCACTCTCACGAGCAGCAGCCCTACAGCACCTGCTGCAAAGTGAATTCCCCCCATGTGCACACAGTCCTCCCAAAACTGCTGCAGTGTTGACCCCCCTTCCATGGGGTGCAGTCCTCCAAGGACAGGCTGCTCCAGCCTGGAAGCAGGGCCCTCCCCTCCCACTGGATCAGAGCTTCCTCCAGCCATCCAACCCTTGTTTCCCTCACATGTCCTCTTCTTTGACTGGAAGAAAAACTGTGTCCCACTTTGTTTTGATTTTCTTCTCAAATCTGTTATCACAGAGGCGTTACCAGCCTCTGTTACTGGCCCAGTTTTGGCCAGCAGCATGTCCATCCTCAGAGCCATCAGGGACTGGCTCTGCTGGGCATGGTGGAAGCTTCCAGCAGCTTCTCACAGGAGCCTCCTCTCTGTGCCCTCCCAATACCAAAAACCAGTCCATGCCAAACCAACACACCTTACACCAGAGGATAATTTTTGCTAGAGAAACTGGATAAATGAACCAGGACATCTAGATTCGATAGCCAGTTCTGCCTCAGACTTCTCATGTAGAGTTAATCTCCTACAGCTTTTGTAAAATGGAGATAATACTGTTTCCTGCAGATCCTGCCCGTCTGAGCTGAGCAGATTTACTCACTACTGGTGCACTTTTGCCCCAAGTGAAGGTCTATTTTCTTGAGACCTTTGCCCCACCAGCTCCTGCAGATGCTTTCAACATACAAAGAACTTCACCTGCAAACTCCAAGATCAGGAATGCTGCTGGCTTTGCCTGGCTGACATTGAGATGTTGGTTGTGTGGTTGGAAGGGAGGGTAGCACCTCAAAAAAATCTAAAGCAGCCCCAGAAACTTAAGTGACATTAAGTAGATAAATAAGCTACAAAGATGGTAAAACATTTAAGGGTTTATACCAAAACATGCAACATGGAGACAGAATTTACATGCACATGGATGTTGGGTTCTGGAAACCCAAAAAGGCAAAATTCAAATGCACAGTGCTAACTGCAAACTGTACCAAGATTATATTTTAAGCAGCAGTGGATTGAATCAAAATACATAATTCACAGTTTCTTCCTAATCCATTTCAAAGTGAAATATTAATCAACAGAAGTATTTCATTCCACCATTTATTTCTGTTTCTCAGGAAAAAAAAAAAAAGAGGAAAAAAAGCTTTATCCTTTTCTCCTTTACTGTAGAGCTCAGCAGTGCTCATTGCCAGCTTACAGACTTTGCTTAGGCCTGTGCTAAGCACCTTCAAAACCAGACTGTAAATCACCCTGAGTCTAAATCTGGAAGGGAAATGAATTTGCCTATAAAAGCAGAGTATCTGCTGTGCATTTCAGACCTTAAACTCTAAAGTAAGGATGTTGCACTGCAACTTTTCAAACTCAGATTAGTTATGTTTTTGCTAATGAAATTTAATCTTTTCCCAACTTGAATTTATTAACTCAAAAGCCAACATATGCAAAGTAGTTCAGGCTAAATTTTAGGCTTCTTCCACATCCTTAAAAATCTCTTTTAATACATTTGCAAACAGCAGAGTCCAACATCATCCCTAGGATTTTGAGTTAATTACCTTGGAAAATGTACAGCCAAAGATTGCTGGACATTCAGAGGGCAATATTTGACCTAAAATTGGGTTTGTCATGCTTGGAAGTTGCCACTGAAATTCTCTTCTCTGAGGACTGTTGCTTGTACATGAACTATTTCTAAACATTTTTAAGAGTCCCAACTCTTTTAGAATTTTGCAGAAATTCTCACTAAACCAAATGACAATTAAGCCTCATTAAAGTCCCCCCAGCTCTCTTCCATTGCATGCTCATCAGAAAATGCAGAGCAACCATCGGGTTGTTTCATGTAGTCCTGAGAGAAGACAAGACTGCCATATATTTTCAGTTACTTTATTGTGAGTTTTATTAGGATATATGATGTTATTAAGAGTTCTGATGCACAGCCAGGTTCCTTCCTTTGTCAGAACAAGATAGGCTATTTGCAGTTACTGAACATGATGGGTGAGACAGCATTGCTGCTGTTCTCTGCTGGTGGATTGCATGTAGGGCTAATGTGCAACCCGAGGCATGCTTAAAAGATAAACAGCCATTTTTAATGCACTGCCATCAAGCTTTCACTCAGTATTTTCCTCAGACTCTGGAAACAAATGATGCTTTGGGAGCCTTGTGATCAATGGGAATGGCAGTTCTGTGGCTATTTCAGCCACGTGGGCTCTGTGCTTTGCTGAGTACATGGCTTGGAAGGAAAGACATCTCTAACTACAGAGAAATAGCTGATTAAGTGCCCTCTCCCAAACGAGCATGCCATTATTTATCTTGATAAACAGCCTCTCCACAGAGGGAAAAACAAGCCAGCTGCACTTCCAGTGCCCAGCTCCTGCCAGGCTGGGCTCAGCACACTGCTGGCACCTCTGGACCCTGCTCCTGGCTGCCCTCTCTGCTCCTCACACACAAGGAAGCCAAGACATGACACAGCCCCTGGTGTCCTGCCACAGAGCTTAGTGTGAGGAGAGAGGGTACAAACTGCCCAAACTGCACTGTTCATTTACAGTTCAAACACGGAGCCCAACATCTGATGAAGAATGCATACAGCTTATGTGAAAATGTAATTTCTGCATCTCAGCCCTGTCTTTCTGGCCAGACACCTGGGAACTCTTCTCTAAGGTACATGCAGCTGCCACCAGTGGGGCTGGCTAACATTTCTGGCAGCACTGGTGGGACAGAAAAACTGTGGGCAATGGTCCAAAAACCCTCTGCCAGCATTGCCCTCCCTTTCCCAGCCCTGCTGCAAGACACCATCGAGCTCAGGTTAAGAGGAGCAGAGCAGCAGTGCTGCCTCAGGCTCACAGCAGCTCTTCTGCTCCACTCTCAGAAATGCTGCTAAAACAGAAGAGAACCCACTTAGATGGCTCAAGAGAGTTATAAGGATCTGCCTTGCTCTTTTCAGGGCTCTGTTTCTGCCTCTTTGTGGACCCCATTCTACCCTGTACCAGCCAGACTGAGGTGCAGACCCTGAGATTTTATATATTTTTATATATATATATATATATACACACACACACACATATATATATACTGTATATATCTCATATATATCTCATCTAGTATCTTATGCCATTTCCAGCCATCAGTGAGGTTGTGCTACACCCTGTGTTCTGCTCAGGGATGGAGGCCAACACAGCAGAAGACTCAGAGCAATCCTTATTTCATGACATCTTCTTCTTCCTCCAAGTAATTTATGTTGTCAGAATAACTAACAAAATCTTTGACATAACAAAAGTGCCATAGACTCTGTCACTGCTTCAAGTGGAGCTAAAAGTGGGAAGCCAGCATGCAAGGATGGGGCACTGGGCAGGAGAAGCAGCCCTTGCTCTCAGCTCTGTGCTGTCAGGAACACCAACCACTGGCTCTGCAAAAATCACATTACAACAGCCAGTTTCCAGACAATGCACTAAAGGTAACTCCAGCTAATAAAGGAACTAACTCTTTTAATAACTAATTAACTTCTCAGCTAAGCAGTTCAGCAAAGAGATGTGATTTAGTGCATGTGAAACTACCAGGAAAAAAAACCAAAATAACAAAACAGTAGGCCAAATATATTTCAGTGTCTCAAGTATAAATGGTGATGTTATGCCTTTAAGTCATAGAATAAGGTGTGGAAAAACAACTCTTAGAAGTAACTGGATTTAACTTCCCAAAAGTCAAAGTTTTTAGTCCATACTCTATGTAGTCCCATAGCATGGCACAAAACCAGCTCACGGCTACTGAGCTCCTCTGCTGTGAGGGATTTATATTTCCACTCAAAAACTTTTAGATATCCATAAATCAAGAGAGGCTAGAAGGAAAAAAAATCCCTGAATTAAACCAATACTCCAGTATTTGTTAATTTAACTTCCAATTTCTCAGCCAGTAGCCTAATTCAGAGACTGCCATCAAAAACACTATTACATTTATCTGTGTCTTGCTTCAGATTTTCTTAATGTACTTAACTACAATCTCTAACACACAGAGTGTGGTTTGGATAAATCCTGTAATCTAATCAATCAGCTAATTCCAGTGCAAGCCAAAAGGGGGGTGAGGGAAAGCAAATCCTAAAACTTTTCATTACATATTTCTCTCAAAAATAAATCACCACCTAATGGATTGCTAAACTCATGCACAAGTAAATTACCAGCAGATAATTAAGAATTAATAGCCTTCTGTGATCAGAGGTTGCTATTCACAATGAGCTGACAAAGATTATGAAAAAGGGCTTTTTCTATAAAATAAATTGAAATACAAATGTTTCTACACCACACTGCATATGTAAAACTAATAAAGAATATCAGAAATGAAATCACATTTACTCATTCTCTCCATGGCATATGAGAATTTTAAGAAACCTAAAGCCTTATTTCCACATTTGTTTGGACTGCCACGTTACAACCTTGTTATTGTTACCATCAATGAACCCTGAATGAATCTCTAATGCCAAAGAATGGCTCCAGTGGTTCCTCATGGTAAACCTGTTATCTTGGATATCCAAGATGAGTATGTACATGGAAAAAAGTGTGAGGCTGGCCCAGACACACCATGCAAAATCCTGTCTGATAGGTTTAAAGTTAAACACAAAGATGCACACAGGACACACAGCATAGCTGGTACCACATGAGAGAGATTACGAAGGAGCTCAGAGCTGCACACTTAAAGTTAGTGGTGTCAGGGAACCTCTCCAGGCCAGGATCACGCCCCAAACCTTCACACCAGACAGCAACACAGAGTAAGGCTTCTGCTACCCAGGCAGCTGTTCTGCATCAGCAAATCCTGGCAGCTCTGCCAACACCTCTAGGAACTGCTTTTGCTCATACAGGGCGAAGTCTGTTCAGCAAGGGATTGTAGCTCAAGAAGTTACAGCTTCTTGAAAAAGAAAAATAATCAGCTCAGCTGAAGCAACACCTCCTTTGCTGCAGTCTGGCACTGCCCCACACAGCCAGTTTGTACAGGGGCACACCCAGGGGTCAGCAACTCCTTAAGAAGCACCAGTTTCATCCTCTGTGGACATGTACACACAGCTTCAGGGTGGACATCTCAACCAGCCTAGAGTGACCTGGACAGCAGCACAGCTGCCAAAGGCCTCAGTCCCCTTCCCTGCACCTTCCAGCTTCCTGTGGTCCTTCACTGCCTTGGCACTTGCAGCTGGGTGGGGATGCCAAGGCAGTGGTGCAAGAGACAACAGCAGTAAACCAAGGAGATTAAGTCTCTTAAGTCAGCTCAGGAGACCAAACCCATTTTCTCTGTGGCCAAATGAGAGGCAGGACTGCAGCTTTTAAAACCACATTCAAACACTGCAGCACAGTCATGTTTTTGGCTGCCAGTGCTCTGACTTGCAAGGCTGATCTAGAACAGCTTTAAATACACCTTCAGACACGGTAGCATTATACTGAACTACAATACAGAGCAATGCTGTCAGAAACAGGCTCCTCCTGCTCTCCATAAGGCTGCAAGTTTGAGAAAACATTAAGGAGCATCTACAGAAAACAAAGCACAGCTCTTTAATTTTGGTTTACCCTGCTACAGCTTCACCCTTGTGACCTTTCAGACCAAGATCAAGCAACAAGAAGTTAAATATAAGAGCTTTAAGAAATAGGATTTTCTTTTCCCCTTCCTGATTTTGCTGGAAGACCATCAATATTGGATGAACTCCTTTAGATGTGCTGTGCCCAGAGCCACTGAATATCAAATGCTAGAGTAGCTACGCTTCAAAGAGAATATTCTGTCATAAGCTGGATTTTAGGAAGGCCAGTTCCCTATCAGACTGCTGCCAAGAATCTTGCAAAAAAAAACAAAACCAACAAACCCTTGTCCATGAAGGCTCTGCTTCATTATTTTGTGACAAATAGGGCTACTCCACAAGCCAGTATTAATAAGGCAAAAGTACATGATAGCATTAAACACCACAGGACAGTAGCCATCAGATAAAAAATAGTAATTTGGTGTTACCAGCAATAAGGGACATTTTTCTCCACAATTCCTCTTAGAATTTGCATTCATGTGGCTGTGGACAATCCAGCAGCATATCTTAGAAAGAAAAAAAATAAAATTACTACTCACTTCAGTTCTGTGTGGGCATCCACGGGACCATAAGCTTGTGGAGAAGTAGGAGACTGCACACAGCACAGACAACAATGCTGCCTCAATTCAGTAATTAGATCCAGAACCAGAATTAGAAAGGCAATTCTTTTTAGGAGACCATTACAAAGCTTCCTAGTCTGCAAGAGTGGGGAGGGGAGAGAAGCAGAAGGATTTCAAAATTTTCCCCTTTTCCATGTAATCTGAGATTTCAAGTTCCTACTCTTATCAAACAAGCTTATGTGTGCATCAATGCACTGCTGCTCTGGCAAATCAGCCTTAAAGGAAACTGTCTCCAAACAAAGAGCATCAAAGAGAAAATACAGCCCAGTCTCAGCGAGCACAAAGCATGTTTCAGCCTGCCCACCAAGATGTTCAGGGCACTGAGAGATTTACTTCCCTGGATGCTTTTGTTCACCTCTACCTGAAACAGATTACTTTATTGATCCACTCTAAGAACGTGGTGTTTAAACCACTATTTAAACCACAGAAAAGAAGATTTCCGTTGTCTCTGCAATTTACCTCCAGTCCAGAGAGCAGCGGAGTTGCTGCAGCCCACCAGACTGACCACCCAGGCAGGCACCCTGTGGTGTTGTCAGCCCTCCTCTGTAGCAATAGCCAGACTTCATCTCTACATGAAAATTCTGAGGTTGTTTTCTAAAAACTTCACTTGGCCCAAACAGTTTCACTACTCTTCCTGTAAATTCCTGTCTTGCTCTTGCCTAGTTAAATGCATAATCAATTGTTTGCACCCTCCTTCCCATCCATCTCCCACTACAATACAGCAGAACTGTCAAATAAGATTTATTGCCATCCAATTGTAAGAGCAACTCTAATCAATGCCTACTATGAAAATTTTAAAAGTGAAATTCCACTTTTCTCTTTTCTTTTGCGGGGTGGTCCAGTGAACAGCATGCAAGAGCAGAACTCTGCAGGGCAGCTCTCTGCTGCCAGCTCTGCCCAGGCCACCTGGGGGATCCCCAAAAAGTGACTCTTCCTACACCCTTAAATACCTGAAATAATGACACTGTCCTGAACATGCTCAGATTTAATGATTATTTGCTGGATTTATTTTCCTTTTTCTTTCTATTATTTCACTGATGACGATGAACCAAACACAAGGCATGCAGGATGAATCGGAGATATCCTTCTTCTTCCTCACCTCCCTTCACGCCTCCAAATCTCTACACAGATGCCAGCAAAGATTCCTGTGTTGCTGTTGGGAAGTTTTTGTGCAAATGGAAACTTAACACATCTGCAAAAAAAGTTTATGATAACTCATGAACTAGCATTTTAGAGGTGTTACAGGCTTGATTGAGTTGCTTAAGCTGTCCTTGCTGCTATGGAACTGAATGACCTAGAAGACAGCTGTGAATTAATTGCACATGAGACATCCAGTATGAGACATCATCTAACTTGGAACAGCTTCCTAACGTGCCAGAAATCTAAACTCCACTTTTCTAGCACTATTTTTAAGTATCTACCAATAGATAAACATACCCTTAAGTAGTCTTTTGAATAAGGATGAAAAAACTAGCAATAACTACACTAATAGAAATTTAATGTAACACTTTCACAAAGTTTTCCTAAGAAACTATCTCATGCTGGGATTGCCCAGAGCCTTAAACACACAATCCCCTCTGTGGGACCACACACATCTCACTGGTGAGATGGAACACCACTCCCCATGAGAGTGCAGCCAAATGCTCAGCTGAAGAAGTGTGGAGATTTCAGGCATGAAACCACAGCATCAAGACCAATCTCAAGACCTTTAAAAAATCTATTGTGTGAATTTAACTTCTTGATTTTTCCAGAGTCTCAAGTAAATGATCAGTTGTATTTCCCAGCTATGCCAGAATGTTTCCCACGAGGTCCCCATGTGAGATAACCAGTAAGGGTAAAACACTTCCATGTTCTGGAGTCCCTTGTAAGCTGTTTCTATGAATTCATCTCCAGAACAAAAAGTCAATATGCAGTTGGTTTTCTGCCCACTGCACCCCTCATCACTCGTTTGATATTTACTTTATTTTTAATTAAAAAGATGTATAGTCCCTTCGAGGGCACTAAAACAGAGCAACTGTTCAGAAAAATCAATGCAGGCAGGGTTGTGGCTCCCCATAGGAAGTTAATTCTTGACAGCAGATCTGCAGCAAAACAGACAAGAGTATAAAGCAATCCCCAGAGCTTCAGTATGTCCCATTCCAAGCACCCCAGAAAAACTGGGCTGCACCATTTCCAGCAGCCTCTGCTCCAGCACTACAAGCTCTGCCATTGAAAAGCCCACACTGAGCAAGAGAAAAAAATTTGGTGGTCATTATATACTAACAAAAAAAAGACTATAACAGCACTGTAAGAAGCTGGAAATGCAGAGGGCAGTGTTGATTATAAACCTGCCTGGCCAGAACCTCCAGCTGGTGATGGAGAAAGTAAGGTAGAAAAAAAAGACAAGCAAACACCACTGAGAGGTGGTGCTTTCCAGCCCTTTTATGTGGGAATGAAAATTTGGCTGCTTCAGGGGTACAGGAACAAAGCATTGCTACAGTACCCACCCTTACTCCTCCAAAATCAAGACATGTTTTGCACTTGTAGAAGAAATTTAGAAATTTTAAAAGTAACCTGATCACTAGCAATTAGATGCCCCAATATTTATCTTCTAGAACTCATATCTTTAGCTATCCAGAATAATTTTGATGAGTTCCTGAGATTAACACAGGTAAAAACGTATCCAGAAAGTATAACACACTTGTAAATAAGATGAGTTAAAATCTGACTCCATCAGCAATTTGTTCTCATGAGTGTAAGATGTTAGAAAACCCTGATGTTTGTCTATCTACACACGTTAGAAGGAGTAACACTGCATTTATTTTCGTTTTCCTCATTTACCTATACATTGATAAAAGCAAGTCTGACATAACTTCTAGGATAACACTGAATTTTAAATTCAGTCACTTGGCATTGGCTCAAGAAAGGAGTGAGGCCTGGAGAGAAACATTTCATTTCAAACCAAATGTCTCCCTTCTGGAATCAGAGTGATTCTAGCTATTTCCCTGGCTTATTAACAACACAGTGGTCTATACAAGTTTTCTCCCACATATCTCTTGTGTCTGAGCCTGTCTTCAGACACCTGGATACAAATTAAAGTTGTCTTTATTTTAATAATAATTGAATGGTTGGAAGGAGTGCTCTGATTTCATGTGCCTGCCCTGGATGGAGTTATTTACACCTTGAAAAATGACCAGTTAACAATAAAAAAGAAAAGATGGTACAGGCAATAGAGTAGATGCAGCCTTCCAGGTACTGCCTACAGCCAAGCACCAGCCTCTCAGCAACAAAGATGAGTCTGTGAGATATTGAATCTACCCCAAAGCACAAAAATATGCACAAAAGGGCTGCATCATAATAGGTGTTCTAACTCTACTGAACTATTTTAAATGACATAGCAAAATTAAATCTCATTGCAACTCACTTGATCAATCAAGTGGAAACAGCAATACTTCTAATGTTTGCAAAAGACATCAGCAGACTCCAAGCGAAATGTCTTAGCATTTGTCTTGCCTACACAAAGATTTCTTTTTTAAACTGCAAATACACGAAGCCTTTATATGAAATATCCAAAATTTTTAGGAATAAGACTTGTTTATAGCAACTGCTGACCCCAAAAGGTAAGGCCTTCAAGAAATGCTACATCCTCTGACAGGCTATAGGAATACTAAAGAAACTGAAGCATTTATTCTAGATACATAACATGAAATAAATTGGCTCACTGAGAAATGTTCCAAGGAACACAGTAATGAGATGTAGCAGTAGATCCTGCTGCAGCCTTAATTACATGGGTCACAAGTGAAAAAGGATGACTGCTGGCACACAGCAAGTGCAGTAGCCTTAGAATCATAGAATCATAAAATTCTAAAACCCTTTAGGTTGGAAAAGGCCTCTTAAGATCATCGAGTCCCATCATTAACCCAGTACTGCCATGTTCACCACTAAACCATGCCCCTTAAATGCCACCTCCACTTTTTTTTTTAACACTTCCAGAACTGGAAATTTTACCATTTCCCCCGGCAGCCTGTTCCAATGCCTGACCACCATTTGGAGTGAAGAAATTTTTCCTACAATCCAATCTAAGTCTTTCCATGTGAAAGTTGAGGCAGCTTCCTCTTGTTTTATTGCCTGCTACTTGGAGAGGAGATGGAGTCCCACCTTGCCACCCCCAGCTCATCCTCTTCACAAGACATAAGTCATCAGTGCGAGGTGAGAGCACTGGCTGGATAATTACATTGAATTTAAGTATTCAGGAGAGTTAAGTTGTGAGTTTGCTCTGTTAATTCTGTACCCTGCATGGTGAGTATGGAGCCCTCTGTGCTGGGTACCACCATCAGCCTGCCAGGGCAGGGTCAGGAGAACCACCAGGACATCATTCCCCTGATACCACTGGCTGCATGAGAGAAATTAAGGCTCAAGGAACTAAGTCTCACTTGCACAGTGCCACATCCATGTGCTTTATATATTAATGCATGATGAAAGTAATAAAAAAAGGTATAATTAAACCATGGGAGAGTCCAGTAAAAGTTTTTTTTTAAGGCAAAATGAACTTGCACTGTTTCTTGCCAAACCAAACTCTTGAGGTTCATCTATTTTTTTCCCCTTCAAGCTGCCCTTCCTTTCACCTTGCCTTTTATGAGGCCCCATTTAGAAAGGTGATCCCTGAACTCACAGACTGGGTCTTTCACAAAGCCCAGAGACAGAGCAGTTCACTCGAGTACAGCCCATCAATTCTGGAGAGAGACCTCTGCATCTGGATTCAAAAAAGGAAGTTGCTGAACATCTTTCCAAAAACAACACACTTTAAAATGTGTGCTTAATGTGTGGATTAAAGGGAGCTGGCCTGAGCTGCCAGCTCAAGGGGAAAATAAGAGCTCTGACTTAGCAGTTTAGGGCACATTAATGTTAAAGCCACAAGGAAATCTTGCGCTTGCATTCGTAGCCAGGACGTAGCAAAGGCAGGGTTTCTGCTTTTTCGCTGGTGGTTGGCAGGCCTGGGGGACTAAAAGAGCCAGCTAAGATGTTACTTTACACAGCTGGTCTCCAGTGCTGCTGCTGGTCCATTGTTTGGGTGGCTTCAGGCCGATGCCACCCAAAAAAAATAAGACCAATGCTCAGTAAATAATTTAAACATGCAGCCATCAAAGTGGTCGTACGCCTCCCCAGAGGGAAACTTAGACTACGAGTGGAGAACATCCTTACTAGCAAAGAGATATCTGAAATTTCTTGAAGACTTTAATCTGATGCGCATTTCGTTTACATCTGCACCTGCTTTTTTGCAGAAAATCAAGTAGATTCAATGTTGACATTTAGCGATAACGCAGAAGATCTGCCCTTTTGAGTTTTCTAAAAGTCACGGATAGGTCATTTTAGCTTAGCAGTCTGTGCTCAGGAGTTCTGCCTAAATTGCAAGGGACTAGGAGGTGTTATACCCAAAAGATGGGAGAACCTTGAAGTGACATTCAGAGATCTGAACCTGAGACTATGCAAATTATCTGAACCCCTTAAACTGGCATATCCTGAAATATAGGATCACATACTCCTACCATTTACATTCCTCCTCAACCCCTGACTTGAGTGTCACTACAGCTAATTTACTCACATTTGAGTGAGAAGCAAACAGAGTAGTTTTGCAGGGAATTCATCACTTTCAAGTCTCAGCCATTCACTCCTGGGATACAGCATGGTCACGATTTCCTTAAAGCCATTCTATGGCAATCACTACACTGGCACAGCTCACAAAAGAGCCTGAACCACAAGTCACAAAGAGAAAAGCTACTTGAAATGTGTTGGAAATTTAATTTTTTTTTTAATATGTGATTTCAGACTGCAGACACAGAATATGCCCAGATAATTACAGAACTCTGTGAAAGTAACACTCGTGATCCCAGCCCATTAGACTGCAAGCCAAGACAGTCACATCTCCACCCAACCACCTGAGGAACAGCAGGCTGAAGGCCACCATCAATGTCAAATCCAATCTCCTGAAATTGCAGGTACCCATGAATTAAGGCATTTAATCTGCAAAGGCCCACAAAATATATTCTCCCTGCACTATTACTCACCACAGCAAAATCTCTAACAAATGTCTTGCGTCTAGTAGCACAGGGCTGGCCATAAACTGTTTAATGTGCCAGATGAAAAACATGGAAAGGTCAAAGGCAGAGTCAGGGTTCCTACAATTTTGGGAAACTGAGTTGGTTAAACAACAAAATTGATTTTAAAGCTCCTAGAAAAACAGTCTTTCACCACCTGCTACAGCAACATGCACAGTCTCAACTCAGAAAGAAAATCAAGAACTAAGACAAGTTCTCCTTGAACCTTAAAATATGCAAACTCAAACTTGTTCGTAATTCATCACAGCCTTTTGAAAATCAAGTATTTTCTACCATTTAATGCACACTCCTTTCCATGCATCTGACTTATCAAAAAGCCTTGCAGAGATCTTTTCCCCAGTCCTCTTGCACAGCATGTGCAAAGCCCTGGTTTAGCTACAGGCAGGTGAACTCTACCTCAGAGTGCCAAAAGCTGCACCAATTGCTGGGGTATCTTCTGTCACATAGACATATAACAAAGAAAGGCCAAAAAACCAAAATATAACCAGAACTTCTAGCTTCTAGTCCTCAGTTTGGATTCCTGATCATAACCCTAGACATATGAGCTCTCTTTTCTTTACTACCAAATGCCTGAACTTGTTGGACTCCTTCGGTATTTTTAATTTTAAATTTTTTATTGACTTCAGTGCTCCTTGCCAAGACTGAAAAAGAAGACTTTTTGCTGAAGATTAGGATTTGAAATTGGCATGCATTTCATGGGCTTATTTGACAGGCTAAAGCCAAACTGATATCAGTCTTCTGGGAAACATGGACCTCTGGGGAGGATGAACGCTGTAAATCTGAAAGATTTTGTCCGACTATAAATATTGTATTTTGATAGTCAAGACCATCATTAACTTAGCAAAACTCTAGATGCACACCTGAAAATGGTATCATATCACTAATAAAATACTGAGAATTATTTTTGATCTGCAAGCACACATAAGGTAACAATCCTGAAAAGAAAGCCACGTTGAAGTTTCTAAGTGATGATCCCTTTAAAGTAAAAGGCAGTCACTTAAAATTAAGGCTCAAATACAGTTCAGTAACCAGAGTGTCAGGATTTTGATTCTGCAGGGACAACACTGATGATGTTTTCATTAAGCCCTCTACTAATCCTCACGTCTCGAGTTTCAGACTGCCTAATTCGTTTGCAGAAGGGTGATGAATTTCAACAAGGGAAGTCATAAAAAGATTTTGGATACTGGTAGGGTTACATAGCTCCAATTTTTGTTGAAAGCAGGTTATATTTTTGCTGACTTATATGCAGTTATTTTAGTAAGGTTTGTTACCACACCCCAAGAAACAGAAAACGGATTTTGCCAAGTTAACAGTATTTTTCTCTTTTGTTGTTGTTGCTGAAAAAGCAATGAAGTTACAAAGTTGCTATTAGAAATTTGGCAGCTACCATCCTTGTCAGCTTTTCTTGGCTGCAATATATTTAGCATTGCTTAAACAGCTTGCAAGAACCTGTGTAAGTCCAGAAAGCAACTCCTCTGAGTAAGCTGATTTTCCACAATGACAGTGAAGGTTTCATGCCCATTAAGTCAATTTAACCAAGTCACCTCCCTGAAACGTAACTTAACTCTATAGAGAAAAAATAGCCTTAGATATCCTGTATTAAACACAGTGGGAAATTCTATTTAATCTTCTCTGGTCATCCTTTGTTATGAAGACTCATAGTAGGTAATGCCCAGATATCCCCCCATACAGAAGAGCTGCTTTGAGGATCAGGAGTCATCTGACTAATGCAGCTGATCATCTTTCATTAAAAAAATATTCACACTGAGAAGGAGAAAAAGAAGGTACATTCACAGCAAAGCAACTGCAGAAAAGAAAAAGAAGGCCCAGCAATCTCTTTGTCTACTTCTCATCTCTTGTCCAACCCCGAGACTCCAGCGTAGCTCCTGTGCACATTCAGGTACCCAGAGCTGACAAAAGGCTGATTTTCCTCCTGTTTGATCCTTCAGAAAACTGAGAAGCATTAACAGACACAGCAATTTCTGTGAACAAGGTTTGTCATCCCTGTTTCCCTTCAAGCAGTCAAAGAAGCAACAATCTGTCTTTCCAACAACAGGTTTCCAGATCCTACTACATGTATCTTTCCCTCAGAACCAAAGAATCAACATCAGACACGAAGCTTTAAATTCAGCTCCTCCAGAGGTGATGCAGGCTCATGCCTTCCCCCTGTACCACCTGTGGCTGCACATTTTGGGAGAAAAATACAAGATCTGCTGCAGGAGGCAGGACTCTGAAAGCGAGCTTAGCAATATGAGGAAAGAATCACTTCAGGGGCGGGTGAGATCCTCAGCGAGGCAGTTTCTCAAACAGGGAGACTTGTATTGGTGTCTGGTTGCTGATCAAGGAGCAATGAGAGATGCAGGAAGGAGAGAGAAAAACTGGGAAAAGCCAGAACATCATCAATGATGAATTTGGGCTGCAGTTTTACTAGAGGGGAAGTTTGGAGAAAGACCACCATGATCCACATCTCTGTCCCACAAGCTGCACCAGTAAAGCATCCCTCTGGACATCCCTTTCTTTTCCTCTTTGAAACAAAACCCAAAAGAGCTCAAACCAAGCAACAAAAACTTTGATACACAGCTAAATTTCCAGCAAATAGTGTGGTTTTGGAGTTCCAGATGGTGAAGTGCATGTTTGGACTTTGCCCCCTCACAAGGGCTGGCAGATCCCCCTCCATCTGACAGACTCTGCTCAAGATAAAGGAGAAGAGTTGATTGAATGGAAGCAGCAGGAAAGAAGCAGGT
The DNA here is from genome assembly GCF_015832195.1 of Motacilla alba alba. Lineage (NCBI taxonomy): Eukaryota > Metazoa > Chordata > Aves > Passeriformes > Motacillidae > Motacilla > Motacilla alba. Next base: position 6,229,813 of record NC_052027.1, on the reverse strand, counting down.
CTGAGAAAGAAACCTGTAGCACTCCTTGATCAGCAGCTTTTACACAAAACATGCCTGGATCAATCTATGCTGATAAGCTGTAGATTGTGGGCATTAAATTCAGCCACGTCTCAAAGCAGTCACAAAAGATTATGGTGCAAAGTCAACAGTATTGACAATTACTGCAGTGTCTGAATTCCAAGGCCTCTGCTGTGTAATTTGGAGGTTACACTGCTGCAGAGGAGGCTCAATGGGTTCAAAAGAGAATTTTAGATAGAGTTTTAACAAATCCAAATTTCAAGCTTGACAACTATTTCTTGTACCAGAAAATAAAATTCAATCAGTGCAAAAATTTGAATGAGTTCATTAAAAAAAAAAAAAAAAGAAGCTTTTCTCACCTAGTATTTAAATCCACAATGTTAATTAGATGTATCTCTTTAAACTACTGTCAGGAGAATCCATGTTCAGTTTTACTGTGTGCTATAATTTTTATCACAGCTTTACCAATATAATGCAGAAATCCCCTAAAAACTCCAGAAGTGAGCCTAGTTCACTTAATGTAAACACATCACATTTGCCTTGGTTTGTGCCCTCTCAATCTTTCAGGTTTATTGACACCTTTAGACCACCCCATCAGAACAGCTTGTTGGAAGCTGCTCTTCAGGAATCCACAATTTCTGTGTCCACTACTGCCTTATTGGCAGGACCAGCACTTGGCTGTGACCACTGTGACTTCCATGGGTTACTCAAGTCCTAGTTTAATGCAACATCGCCCTCTTATTTCTCTTTCCCTCTCCACTTCTGCACAGGCATCAAAGCTGCAGTCATCACCATGGAAACTAGCTGGAGCATTAAAAAAAATAATAAAAGCCTTCAGAGTCATACAAAGCTTGTGCAGTGCCACCCACTGGGTACTGGCGTTAGGGAGCCTCCAAGTACAAAACAGCCCGGCTCAGTGCAAGCAAAGATCCTCTCGCTGCAGTGCCTGCATTCAGACCCAAACATGTGCATTTTTGGCATCAATTAGTCTCTCCTCACAGGGCAGGATTTGCTCACAGCGCCCAGATAACCCTGGTGAAACTCAAGGTTAATAAACTCAGACTCCCTGTCCTATGTCAACGTAGGAATCTCTTGTTTTCATGCAAGTTTATTCATGATACACTGCTCCATCCTCTGCAGTGGCTTATTCCCAGAGTGCAGGCATGGGCATCCTGGGAAAACACACCCTTGCAATTCCAGAGGGAGCTGCAGGGCTGGGGTTCATCAGGGATCAGGCCATGAACTTGCAGCTCCTTTCTACGAGGTATGAAATGTCCTAGAGGATTTGGGGTTCTGGGGAGCTTGCTTTTGTTGATCCATAATGATTTTAGTTACTGGCCAATAGTAACTAATAGCAGGTTTTACTTTAGGAAGATCTCCATGGTGATCTGAGCCTGCTGACATCAGCTGGGGTTTTTTTGGTGTGGATTTAAGAACAATAAACATAGTCTAATTAAAGGGAAAAAGACCTCAAAAAATTGCACAAAGGAGGAAGAACCCCTGTATACGCTGCAGTTCAGCTCAGTCTTCTAGAAAGAAGCAAAATACTCTAAAGAAATCTCTCTGATATAATTCATGCCATTAAAATAATTTAGAAAAACCTTGACTACTTTTGCGGTAAATAATAGAGCATGCTATAAAGAAAATGAGTTGATGGGGAGAAAAGCAAAAACAAAATGAGAAAAAAGAAAAAAATAGTCCCTAAATCCAAAAGGATCATAGTAATTTTTATAGGTGTTTAAGACAGCTTTTTCAGAGCTGCTGCAGTATTACATATGAGCTCTCTAGCCCAAGTATTTAAAATGAGAAAGGGGAAAAAAGGGAAATGTATTCAGACCTGATTTGTTCTTTTTCTATATGTTCCTACAACCTATATTTCAAAATACTTTTTTAATCAAGTGATTTTCTCAAATTTGGCAGAGTATTTTTTGGTTTCATCTCATATTGCTGAAAGCAATTGGATGTTTTTCCTCTGCATGACTCTTTCTCCCCCTCTTTCCTCTAACTGGTTTTACAAATACATCCACACACTTATTTCAAACTGACACTACAGAAATGAGTTAGATTTTGTATTTTAATCAGGCACAAGCCATGCAAGAAAATAAGTTTAAGTAGCAGGTAATCACACCAATGAAATATTTATGGAAACTGATTAGACCAAACCACTTATTCTTACCTCAGAATATTTGTATTTTACACAAAGACACAAAAAAGAAAGCAAGATTAAGAGTTATACAAAGTTATAGTTCATTCCTTTTACAAATCAGAGCACAGGAATGATTTCCAGAAGCCTGAGCAAGTACAAGCCAGTGTTTGCAGTTCAGAGCTCAGCATGCTTTGGCTCCCTTGGCCAGCTCGTGAGCTACCTTACTAAAGAAGAGACAGGAAAAAAGGACTGGCACAGATTTCCCAAAACAGCAGTGGAAAGCCATCCCCCAACACAAGGTTTGCCCTCAACACTACTGAATGAAATTAAGCCATGATTTTGTGAGCATTAAGCTCAGAGTGAGCAAGGCAGACAAATGGTTCTCTATTGACCATTCTGTAATGGTGCCTTCCCATTCCTCCTAGTCATGAATTACCTCGATTGCCAGGTCACTGACCTGCCCAAGTATTCAAAAGTGTATTGGCAGAGTAGAAAATTGGCCTGTGTGAGAATGACTGCACTTTGTGTCAGAAGGCAGATCTTCCAGACGCCAAATGTTGGATTTTGTTTCGGTTGTTGTAACCCCCCGCTTCTCTAAAAGTGTCAGCATTGCAGGAAAAAGTTCCAGGTCTTTATAGGGCTACATATTTATATATAGTGTGGATTTTTACACAGATGCTAAAAATAGAAAGTAATTCCCATATGGATGAACAAATAGTTATCTAGAAACACAACATACAGAGCCTGGAGTGGAGTCCTATTTAATCCATTCTAGGCCTAAGGCACCATTTATGTGACAAGCTGCAGTAAAAAAGCAGTTTTCATGCCAAATACAGTCCCTGTGATGGTGCCAAGGCCAAAAGAGCAAGAGCAAATGTAGAACTTGCAATTCTTCCCTTGAGGGCCTTCCACAACAGCCTGCAGACAGCAGATGGGGAAACACCACTGAGTCCAGGCTCAGTTTGGTGCCCTCAGCAACCCCAGCAACAACTCAGGTGCTGCTGGTTGCCCTGCCAGGCTAATCCCATCCTCTCTGTACACATCCTCTGGGAGGATGCCAGTCTGGCTTTGTCCCCTGCTGTCCTTCTGCCCTGCCCCACAACAAGGGTTGCCTTGGACTACAGAGAAATTTGCCCAGACATCCTCTCAGGATTCCTGAGCTGTCTAAAAGGCCACATACTTGACAGCATCTACAGGTTTCTTCTGAAAGCAAGACATAGAACAACTCATTGGAGTGGACAGGCACAAAATACACATTTGGAGAGTAGAACAGATCATTAACAAGAAGGGGGAGAGCTCAAAACTACCAAATCAGCAAAGCAAAGATTCTGTGATTTCTGCCACCTCGATATAGAGAAAAGAAATTGCCTTCTAAAGATCCCTAGGGAGAAGACTTCAGGCAGAAGGAAAGATGATTAGTTTGCACATTCACAAGCTTTCCACTAAACAACAGTTGATGACAGCATTAGAGATGGGAAGGAGCAAGGAATTAAGGGATAAGAAGCACAGCAAAAGTCAGAGGATAAACTCTGCACAGAAGAAGACAGAAAACTTGAAATCGAAATCTATAAAGCAGTTTATCTTAGAGGCAGAGGCAAGAATGTCAGCTTTTCCATTTCCCATTGTAATGGCTAGCTCTCCAAGGAAACATTGCATGTGTGTGTGAGTTTTTCTGAGTATTTCCTTAGCTGACAGGGGGAACAAAGGTAAGTGCCCTTCTGAGAATCCTCTTCACTGCTGAGAGTCATTATAGCTTCCCTCTTTAAGTATTGTGCAAATGTATTAGGATGAAAATAATTGCAAAAGATATAGTAATTCTAGAAAAGTACATGCAGTTAAAATTACTGTCTTGGTTTGAAAGACAGGTGTCTCCTAAGGAAAGCAGGATGGAAAATATGATCCCCTTCCCTCAGAATTTTTTATAATTTTGAAATTAAGGGACTTTCAGGCACAGATATAGGGAAAGGAATAACAGTCCTTTACTGGTGTGCAGGTGTATCACAGGGCAAACAAACACACAGACAAACATCAGCAGCGTCAGCCCCGAGCAGAGCCCCAGCCCAGCCCGGCCGCTCCGGCCGCGGGCGCTTTCCCCGCGCTGCAGTTCCGGGCACGGCCAGCAGGGGCGCTGCTGGCTCCCGGCCGGGCACCGCGTGCGGTGATCGCCCCGGGCTGCAGGGGGCGCTGTGGCGCGGGCTCGGCCGCCTCCCTCACGCGGCGATGGCGGGCACGGCCGGCAGAGAGGGATGGAGAAGGGGCTGCCTTTACAACTCACAGGGACAGCCGGTCCTGGGGCCCCTCTGGATGGCAAAAGGGGCTGTAGCCGGAACCTTGGAGCAGCAAGCTGGGAGGAAGGGATGAGCAAAGTCCCAGAGCGGTAGATGAGATGTATCAGAAATTCGGTAGCTGTAGCTGACACGGGGCATCCCAGCAGTTACAGTGCAGCACGGAAACCTCGGCTGGGCAGTGGCCATCTGGCTCCCAAACGTGGCCAGGAGAAGCTCCTGTGGGGGAAAAGGGCCTGGGATCCCAGGGTTTCCCCTGAGGTGGTGAAGGGTCTCCAGTTTGGTGAATGTTAATAAGGCCCGAGTGCAATGGCTGCTCCCACAAGCAGAGCTCCACTCGTGGCAGAAGGCAGCACAGGACAGAACCCTGCAGCCGTGGTGAATTCTCACAGCGACTGCAGCCTCCTTCCCCTCAGAATGCAAGAGAGCAAGGAGCAGCTAGCAGCTGCTCCAGCCCTGTTTTTGCAGCCCAGTTCTCGAGGTACCTCTGCTTATACCAGAGAATCCCTCAGATAAGAGGGGTGCAGCCAAGTGCCTCCCTCCATTGAGCTTGGAAACATCTTTTTGTCTCTGTTAAGTACCCGGTCCCTAGCAATGCATATGGAAACAAAGTCCCTGAGAGAAAAAAAACAAAAAGAAGAACCCTTAACCCTAACAATTACTCCCAGGAATTAGAGTACCCCCTCAATTCTATAGACTGGAGTGGTTCTGGTAGTATTTCCCAGAAATATTGCTTAAAACTAATAACATATCCAAAAGCTGAAATTAACGTTACATGCTACTGCCACATAGAAGCTATATTTCTAACTCAAATCAAATGAAAAACACATTCCAAAATAGGGCAAAATGAATAATGAAGACGTGGAAATCAAAGGATTTGGAACAGGATTTATCTTCACAAGTTTCTAGGAAGGACAGACGCCAGTACACATGTTAAACGATGACACTTCCCTAGAGACTTATGATAATACTTCACCCTTAACTAACACTCAAAACACTTCACAGACATTAACTAATTAATCCTCAATCCTCATGTGGCTGTAAAAATTACACAGTAGGGAAATAAGGTCAGATCTTCAGAGGAGATCAAGCTGAGATTAAACAGTCTGCCCCAAGGCTATACACTGACTTGACAGCAGAGACAGGGTTACGGTTCCCAGGTCCAAGAGCCATCCAACCACCAGAACACCTTTGGAAGGACGCTGACAGCCCCAAACATCTCTAGCAGCTGCTTAAACAAAGTGAAAGGCTTTTGGCAAGGTCAGATTCCTCCCTGTGTCCAAAGACAAACCCCTAAACACGTCCTAAGGCACTAAGCATGTACCCACAGACCTCTCTCTCCTGCTGCAGCTCAGCAAACCATCTGGGGGTCAGTGGGAGGGGAGGTTTCCTCAGCAGAACAAACCCCTGTGCTGCACCTCCCCAGGACAATTTCCTTCCAGATCCACATTCATTGCATTCCAGGTAGCCATCATCACTTCAGCTCATGAGAGACTTCATTCAAATACCTGGGGCCCATTTTACACATTCTGTACAGAACATGGTGCAAATTGCAGCTGATAGTCCAACCTATCAGAGCCCAGGAGCGTGAAGATGAATGGAGAAAAGGTGACTCAGGAGTGTTGAAAGCACTCAGGCAGGCCACAGCAGAGGATGCACTGGCACACTCAGTCTCCTGGGAATCAAACAATTCCCAGAACACAAACAATGTGCAGGAGGATATCAACCCACACATCCTACAGTTAAATATTCCCTAGGCACAGGGGAAAACAAATGGCAACAGCTCTTCACTGTTGCCCCATGAAACTAAACAGAATGGCTACAGCCAAGGAGAGGGTCCTGGCCCAAGGACCCTTGGTCCAAAAACACCCCAAGTTCTGCCATTTGTTGTGGCATTTGAACAGCATTAGTTTTGCCTGCAGCCCTATGGACACTCAGCTTTTTCAGAAAGTACTCCAGAGTACTTTGAAAAGAGTAAAGCACCATTTAAAAGGTTCAGTTCTTATTGTAGCACTGTCAGAAGATAAATAAATTAAAAGTTAGGCTACCACAAGCAGTAGTATTTCTACCAGTCCTGGGCTTTCTTTTTTTTGTAAAAATCTGTGTCTAAACTTCTAATTATATTAAGAAAAGGTAAGTGCTAGAAAACAGCTGGACCTCACAGTTCTAGCAGAAAGTTATTTTAAAAGCCAAGAGTTTAAATGACAGCTTCTTTCAGTTGTACCTGATGGGAAAAGAAAATGGTGCCTGGGGTCCAAGGTCTGTGTTGGCAAGAAAGGCTGGGCAAACTGGGAACGAGAGAGGACAGAGGAAAGGGTCCCACTAATGTCAGCAGTGGAAAATCTGGTATTAACTGAGAAAGGTGACTTGGATGAAGATAAATATAGTCCACAAGTGAAGACAAGTGACTTGCTAGACAAAGACAGCAGTGAGCTGTGAGGAAGGGCACGGAGGCAGTTCGTTCTGTGAAAAAGGAAAAAGCACGCACACAAAGACGTAAACAAGATTTCAGCTTGAAGGAACTGGCAGTTCCTCTCTGTCACTACCACTTACATCGCATTTCCTCCAGCCTTTATAGAACCTGGCTCCTCTAATTCATTCTAATTCACTCTAATGCCTCCACATGGCTCTTTCATTGCATGTGTGGGCAGTCTAGAAAGCAGTAGTTGGGCAGCTTTTGACTGAAAGGAAATGTTTTAGGCACAGCTCAAAGCCTGTGGGAGTCAAGAGAAAGCATTGAATTTGGCCTTTAAAAGAAACAGGATGCCAGGAGAGTCACATGAATGGTCAAAACAGAGGATGCATAGGCCTGAATTTGGTTTCAGCCACTAGCTGTAGTAGGCTGGTTTTAATTAATAGCAGGTGGCTCACTCTTTTGGCAAGGGCAGATGTGAGTTAAGAGTTTTAAGATGGCAATGCAGTATTTACCTTGCTTAGCAAAAAAACAGTGTTCTGCAAACTTTAGTCTAGGACCACATCTGTACAAACACTGCCCGGGGACCTGGGATCCAGGTGGACACTTGGCAGCATGGGAGCCCTAACAGCAGTGAAGGGTGCCAGGATCCAAAGGCTGCAACAACAAGTACTCAAGGCACTTGATCAAGGAAAGTAATTTTTCTCCCTCCTCAGCTCTTTCAACCACAACTGGAATTGTGCCTCCAATCTTGAGGCCCCTCTAATATAAGAAAGATTTTGATCAGCTTGGGGATGTCCACCTGAGGCCACCAGGATGGTCAGCACTGGAGCATGCAAGCTGTGAGGAGAGGCTGAGTTAGTCTGACCTGGAAAGGAGAAGGCTTTGGGGGGCCTACAGAAGCCATCAAGTACCAAGGCAGGGCTTACAGAGAACACAGCCATGCCCTTCACTGAGGAAGGACAATGAGACTCTCTGGACTGGGTATACTGGACACACTCCCTGGGTGCAACTGAGGATTGGTACAGGAGGCCAGAGTAGCTGAAGAATCTCTGTCCTTGAAGGTGTAGACAAAGCCCTGAGCAAGCTGGTATAAAGTGCTATCCCACCTTTGAGCAAGAGGCTGGACTACACAATCTCACAGGAATCATTCCAATCCAAATAATTTGATGGTATTTGTCACAAGCACAAGTAATGCTTGTAGTAGTATCCACACAGGACATATGGTTATAAAGACAATATGTTCTGAAAACACTGAATTACAGTGCAGTGTTAAAACAAACAACCAACCCCCAAAAACCACAGTAACCCACAGCTAAAGGCCATTGCTTAGACAAAAGCTCACATATTTTCTCACAAGCCTTTGCAGAACAGTAATCACCTTGGTAAAAACAACAGGCAAGAACTGTGTAAACCACTGCCATCTATTGAGTTCAAGAGATTCATTGCCAGTGAGTGTTTACTGAGTAGATTTACAGTTGTACAAAAGTGCAATAAATGAACAAGATCAGGTGCCTTGTGCAAGCCACCTCAGAGGCCATGACTTGCTCTGCAGAGGAACGCAAAGCAATGAAAGAAAAGCCACTTTTAAAATAAGACTGGTCTGAAAAAAAGTGAGATTAAATTATTTACTGCCAAGTGTCTCATTTTAAACAGAGATTACTGGCTCTGCACTAGTCTTCCACTTGATTTAGATTTCCACTTCCATCTGATTTAGGTTTTATCACTGCAAGAATAATGGCACTTTGCCTTTCACATTAAGTAAGTTCTTTTTCACATATAATGTTTCTCAACAAGATATCCCACAGTTTAATTAAATTAAAATTGAAATTGCATTGTAAGAATACAGACCATTTAGTACCTGAGACACTTATGCATTCATTCTGTTTCATGAAGAAATTAATTATGTGAGAGTAATTAACAACAACGGCAATTCCTTATGGATTTAAGTTATGTTTTGAATTGGAAGACTGAAGTTCCCAGCTGATTCAAGTTCTACATGATGGCAGAAATGAATTAATGATGATAATATTCCATATGAAACTTAGCATAGGAATGAAATTCTGTGTTAAATCTAAAGGCAGCAGCAGCACGGACAATGAAAGAAGAGGAACCTCTTTCTATTGTACTGATTTTGTCCTAAAGAAGTCTGGAGTATTGATGGATGAGCTACACTCTATAGGTTCAACCTTAGTACTGGTAAAATAAATAACAGCCTTGGAACTGACTTAACAAATACCAGGACTAGGCTCTGGCTTCCCTGGATCACCTTCTCTCTTTTCTGCAAGAAAATCTCAGAGAATTTTTTTCTTTCCTCAGCCATGGTCTAAGAGAAATCTTTTCCAGACTGATGAAAAGTGAGAAGGATAAAAAAAGACCTATAAAGAAAGATAAATACAGGATTTCAAAATTGGCCACCCTGCTGTTAATTATCATCATTTCCTCCACAGTTTATGCATATTCAAATTATGCTGGCACTTCTCCTTCTGAGGAAACAGTTTGAAAGGGGCAAGAGGAATCTCTACAGCAGAGCCTGGTGTTTGAAAATTCACACACTGCATCAGTTGGATAGCAGAGCCAATTTTCCAGATATATAAATCTGGGTTTAACTTTTGCAACAAAAAACATTCACATCCATCCCTTTTATTACACTATAGGGACATCTCTGTTGGCTGAAAGCATCATGCAGGGAATCAAAACGAAGATGCAGGGCAAATTCTCAACCAGCATAACCCCCATATAACCTTCTTTGCCCAGGTCCAGGACTCTGTTTTGAAACTAAGGAGTAAACTGTGGGCTCTGCTAAGGAATTGGTCTCCACTGTCAAAGCCAACCAAGTGCAGAGTTCAATTTGTTTTCAGGAAAAAAAAACCAAAACACTAATTAAAATGCAAAGGCATCTTCCTGCCAAGCTTTTTTCCAGCCTTATGTTCAGCTAAGAATAATAAGGCTTGCCCATATCATCCAAAAGCCTGGTAGCCATTCTCAACACGCCATCATCTATCACCCAACAGAAGTCCCTGTTTGCAGAGGACCAGATTGCAGCCAAGTAGGTGGGCAGCTGAGGGTTTCCCTTGTGTCTAACCCACAGCTCCTTTGGTCTAAAAGTCAATGTAGCTGCTCCCTTTACTCCAGCCATGCCTGGCTGGCCTAGGCACACCCCCACTGACAGCTTGGAAGAGCCCTTTCAGCACAGGGAATGCAGTGTGGCAGGGGGATGCAGCCCCAGGTGCTGCCCAAGGCTCACCAGGCTCCCCGGTCCCACCAAGCCATGGGAGCTTGTACCACACCAGCTGAAATCCCCTTGGACTCCCATGAGATGTGCCATGCTCTAGATAAGGCCTGATGAAAATAATCACCATTAAAAAGCAATATTTAAACAGCTCCTTATTGGAGCCCATGCTGACACTGGGCCCACACTGCAATTTTAAGGGAAGTTTCTCCATCTACTTCCAGAGATAAAACGGTGACCTCCTTCAAACAACTCTTTTGGTGCTGAAAGGCAAGGAAATGTAGTCATATTAGGATTAATGACTTGAATTAACTCTCTTGCACCTGTGCCTCACTGTATCAATGGCAAAGATGGACAGTAGCTTTGCCTTCTTAAAGTAACACTTGAGGGGTTTTTTTGTCTGCATGAAATCTTTTCTCTCCTTGTCTTACCAAAGAAACTATTTCAGAAGGAAAAATGCCTCCCACTGTAAAAGTTTCTTGATATGAAAAATGCAAATCTCAAGCAGCTATAATGAAGAAAATCAATTTTAGACTCCTGGTGGCTATCTTCCTGCAAAGCTGTATTATTTTTCATCAAGTATCTACAAGAACCAGATCACGTTTCTAGCTTTCTGTTCCTCTCCTGTGTAATGAGGGAGAATCATGTATATTGCTTTCATTTAATTTACCCTAGAAATTCAGAGTTATTGATTGTAGTTGGTAGACTTCCTAGCTGTAAGAGACTGGAAGCAACACTTTTATGCCTTTTATATTGCTTACTGCAGAGAGGGACCCAAAAAGAAGAAAAAAAAATGGGGAGGCAAAATTAAGCTTTGATGCTGGGGGATAATATATCAATGTGGAGATAAAATACTGTCTGGGAATACCTAAATATTTAACACAACTAGAGATGCAGACTGTCTGACATTTATTTAAAAAAAAAAAATCCATGCAACTGATTATGTGAGAGATATCAGAAAGACCTAGAGTAATCAGACAAAATTTGCATATTATTCACTGAAAAGCATGCAGATCTATGGAAGGACCAGAAACTATTCTTTAACTTAGTATTTAGAAAACAGTTTTGCAAAGGGAAGGAAAAGAACAACAGAATTTTGAGGAAATACTTTGTTTGGATATTTTAAAAGCAATAATTTCCTTCAGAAAGCTGCCAAAATATCAAACAGGATTAATGCTAGAATACTTTGCATGATTTGGTAGCTTACAAATGAATGCACAGAGCCAGCATCTGTCAACTCCCTCAGGCAGCCTTGCTTAACGGAATGCAATTTCTTACCTGAAAAACATAAATAAGAAACACACATTTACATTTTGCTCTGCATAACTTAATATGTTATTTAGTACCCTAAATCACACACAAAACCAGTTCCTCCTATTAAGCATGCAAAGATGCTACATCACTTGTGTAGAATGTTTTTAAAATCAACAGTAGTTTCCAATTAAAACAGCTGAGATGTAAATATTTATACCAAATACAGCAACGTGATTAACATTCTTACCAGATACAAGCTCACTGGAGTACAACACTTCCCATAATTACCCCCTGCTCATGGACTGAAGTTGTTTGATCCCCCCAGGCATCAGGAGAAGGGAGCTAACAGCCAAAACACAACCACCACACACACCTTAGGGGTCCTCCTTTGCTCAGGGAAAGCTCTCTGGGACATGAGCATGGCACATGTTCCTGAAACACCTTTCCCTACTCTGGGGTATCACACAGAGCTCACAGATCTGAGACTCAGCCCTGGCAGGAGGGCACAGGTGGGAGATGTGCACAGGCAAGCCTCAAGCAGGGAGTGTGGCTTGGCTCAGGTCTGAATCCCAGACTGGCATTCAGGGGGAACTTCAGAGAGCATTTTCCTTTTCCCCTGTGTTCCACTCACATCAGATCTGCAGTTCCTTTCCATCTGGATCAATTTGTATTAGATGTGAACAGACCCCTGAGGCTCAGGTATTAAATGTTTTTGGTGCAAGTCTCTGCAGTAAATAGGAACAAACCTATAAGCCTGGAATCATCTGAAATCCACAGGGATCTAGGCAGAATCCATACAGCTGCCATGAGGTCCTCAGCTGCAGTCATAGATGGATTATACTCATTTAGAAAAGGTATTAATAAATAAATAATGCTTCCACAAGGGACAAAACCCACAACACTAAAAAGAAAGCATCAGTAAAACACTACGGCTCTTTACTGACATCTTCAAGCAGCAATGGGAATCCATCCAAATCAAACAGACAAAGTGCAAATGCCCAGGAAACTATGAGAACTAAGAATGGCCAGATTTCATTCCACAAAAACTGTGCCCTCTTTTTCCTCCCCTCTTCCTTCTCAAAATGTGTTCCAATCCTGCTACTACAGGCAATGGAAGAAAAGTTTAGTAAGCATAGGGTTGAACTCTTAATACACATAAATAAAAAATCATGAAGATACAAGGAAAAATATCTAATATGTCCAAACAACCTATTCTGGCTCCCTGGGTTTCTCAGGTAAAGCTCTATGAAATTTCTTCTCCTGGAAGTTTTTAATTGCATTTTAATTATGCCATGGGGTTTTGGAGTAGAGCATTGGCTTAAGCTGAAAGGAATAGGTATCCATCAATCTAATCAAAGTATCTGTAAAACACTCAGTTCTGCAGTATTTATGCTTCTCTTTCTGTGAGGAAGCCATCTTGTATTTAATAATTAAAGTGAAGGAAGTTCAGCTTTACTACACAGGAAATTTGGGAGAGCTCCCTGCAGCACCCCATATTTTTTAATGTGATTTTCTTAACGTTCCTCTATCTGCAAGTAAGGCACTTCAGAGACAAAGTTCTCTGCTGTGTTTAAGAATGCAAGAGATAACCAGACCATATTTCAGCAGGTTTTCTGACAAAGCTGCATTTGCAGGGCTTTCCAGAGTTTCTCCAAGTTCAAGGGACATTCTTGAACTTGCTTGATCAGAGCTGATCCATTTTATTTTCCCCACAGGTTAGCAGAGCAGAATTGTCTATACCCCAATGACTGGCCACACTCTCCCAAAGAGCAGGACATCATGCAACCCCACAACAATGAGCAGAGGTTTATCAGATATGGATTCAGCAGTGCCCCAAAGCGTGAGGAGAACAAAGTGCCTTCTTTATCCATTTCAGTGTCATGACAGATCACGCTGCTTGCCTGGCTCAGTTCAGCTCAAACACCACTTCCTGTTCCAGATGTGTGATGGAGGAGGGCTCAAAACTGTCAGGTTTTAACCATATTTGATAGAAATTTGACACAGATGTTGTCGGCTCAGCTCAACATTACACAGAAAGAAAAGCAAAATTTATTCCAACGATACAGGCTGCGATGTTAGGAAACATCACAAGCCTAGCTGTTAATTCTCAGCAGCACCTCTTGGTTCCCCTGCAGAGGGGAGATTTTGCCTCATTCCCCCCTTAAGTACAGGGGATCATTCCTTCCTGCAGAGCTCTGCTAACCCACACACTAAGCTGCTGTGTCTGAAGTCACCATACACACTGAGAGGTGTCATTAACACATGATGGTGACACACGACTCTGTTTGCACAGCAACACTTCAATGTCATGGGAAACCTGATATAGTCTGGGGACTTGGATCTGAAGTGTGACATTCCCATTTAAAATGCATACATCTGGGACAAGGAACAGAGTGACTTATCTGCTTGGATTGGGCTGGCAGAATTGCTCATAGCCATATAGGAATTATCTAAATGTTTTCCAGAGAAAGCTTCAAAAAAACCTTGCACTGGCATTTCCTTCATATTTGCCACCATTCCTGAAAAGTTTTTCAGAAAGATTTTTAAAGGTTGTATTCTTTCCCAGCTTGCCACTTGACCATCTCTGAGAGGTCCCCATGAATTTAGGGCAGAATGCCAGTCCTGGTGACATCAGCCCCACAAACTGGGCTCCCTGGCCACTGTACTGCACCTGACACACAACGCTCACCCTCAGCACATCAGCTGAGACACAAAGTGATGACAATCCTGACCCTGCTGCCGACATGCCACACAGTCCTGGACAACTCACTCCACACCTCAGCCCTCCCTCTGCACCCTGTCTGTCCCACACCTGATTTTGGGAGGTCAGGACTCACAGGGCACAGCAGCAACCTCCCAATCCCACCTGAGGCACTTCCAGCATGTAGAGAAGGAATAACAAAGACAGCTTTGACTGTTAAATGGTGGGTCTTTAAAAATACTTCCCTCTCCTCATTTCAGAGAAAAACAAACGTTTAGACATTGAATACATGTGACTCTGGCCTTGGTTATACTGGAAAATACAAAATGTAAAGTAACTGAAAGGGACAGGTCAGAACACTTAACTGATCTTTCCCAGATGCGTTTAATTTCTTGAGTTGGCATATGAGAATATCCTGGTGATGAAGGCACTGTTTATACCAGAAATACAGTAATAAAAACAAAGTTCTTAAAAGAAAACTGAAAATATTCTGATATGGCTTTATGAATATGACACACAGACTTGCAGAAACAAACACCAGCAATTGAAATGGGATAGAAAACTAAAATATCAAACAATTAGTCTCACTTGCAGAACTGCTGCAGGTTCTACATTGCAGCTATGTTATCTTAGCAATTAGCTTGAAGATGATGGCACAGCCAAACAAGCTTATACATCTCTATGGTTTCATGGTATGCAAGCAATAAAAGCTGAAAAAGAATCTTTACATTATTTCATAACTTTAAAAGAACACCATATTGTGTATAACAGGATGAAGCACTTGTTTAAAAATTCAGTGTTATTTTAGCATCAATAGCTTTCACTAGCAGCTTTCTGAACACAGCTGCGTGGGGAGAAAATTAGTTTCCTAACATTTGCTTCTTCCAAAGGCTAAAAAATGTCATGGCTAAAAAAGTCATGACTGCAGCCTTAGGTACAGACTAACACTCATCTAAGTACTAAGCCCTGGCTAAGGGTGGGAAGTTGGGGGGTACTGGTAGCAAATAAAGAAATGCCAAAGGGAAACAGCAAAACTGAACATTATCTGCAGTCAAATTAATATTCCAGCAGCTCAGAGAGCAAGTAGTTTCTCAGCTGTTTGAGTAAATATTGACAGCAAATGAGGTCAGTTACCTGAACTTCTGAAGAAATCTGGAAACGTTTGGTATTGAAACGTTCCAATATTAAATATTACACACTTTCTGTGAAACCATATCTTTGTGTTTTTTGTTTTTTTTTTTTCCCCCCAACTACTGGTTGCCAAGTTCCTACCCTGGGGGATGAGATTCCAGCCCTACATATTGCAGAGGACCAGGCAGATGGACAGGGCAAAGGCACAACAGGTAGCACTAACACATTCAAAATAATGAGATGATTCAGATTCAGACCAAAGACTCAGCTCTGTGTTGCAGCATTGAAACTTGAGAGAGGACATAGAGAAAGGCAGTTTGGGAACTAATTATTGCCCAACTCAGAACAGTGCAAACTTCATTATTTGTAGGTGGATGATAACAGAGAAACTGCTCTGCTGCCAAGGGCCTTCTGACCTTACTGCAGCCAAATGGGGCCTCAGACAAAGGTCAGCTAACCCAAATAACTTAAAATAAATACACCCTTCCCTGGCAGGGAAAGAAATGAACTTGCCAGATACCCTTCTGCACAGAAGAGGAGGGAACAGAAACACTGCCCTGGCAGATGACTGGTTAAGTCATGCAGAGCTGCAGGGGAAGAGCAGCTACGCTGTGGTGCAGGATGAGGTGAGCAGAACCAGTAAAACCTATTGGAAAAACATGACCACTGATTCAGAAACCTTTGACCACCAAAAATCACAGCCCTAAAGCTTCAGGCTGCCTGGTTATCTCCATCACAGTTCCAGGAGTTCCAGCTACTGAATTGCCAACTGGTGCCACACACAGCAACAAATTCCCAGGTGTGGGTAACAAACACCAAATCCTTTTGTGCATGAAAAGCTTCAGTCCCTTCTAAACTGATCTAAATTTTCACTGCCAACATCCTAAACCCTCAGGACTGCCTTCCCTACATCTCAATACTGTCAATAAATTACCTCAATTCCAGGGCAACAGAATGAAACATGGACAAGCCGATGCCCAGAAATCCATTGCTAAGGAAATAAATTTTCCTTCTCTGCATAAAAATTCTAGGAATGTACTGTTAAAGTGATCAAAAGCTTCGTATTGGTGCTGCTAAATCTCTGAGGGTTGCCATTTTGGGTGCCTATTAAGGGTTTATATTTATATTATAAATCATCTTATTGCATTCCATGGAGAGCAATTTTAACACTAAGATCATACCCCTTAACTAGCTTTTTATAGGAAATTTAAAGGCTGAAGAACAGTAATGGCACTATAAAAGACACCTATTTTTTGCTTCCTGAAAATAATAGCATGCTACAGAGCCATGAAAAGAGAAAATGATAGCAGTGCTAACCTGCAATAATTATACTAATAAAAAGAAAACGCTACTGAAGAAATTATGGGGAGAAAGACACTAAAATTTCTGTGTCTAGCTAAAGCACTAGCATAACCTTTCAGAGAATATATTTGTAAAGTACATAAAAAGTTCCAGTTATTTCAAAGGTTATGATTATGTCCTTCCTTTATTTAAATTGACAGTAGTTACTACTACACTTTCTTGGTCTAGAGTCTAAAAAATATAAGAAGCATAAATTGTCGATATAAAATTATAGTGTTATTTGTTATCACAGTGTTATTAAAGTGATATTTACCGAGTTCAGGCAGCTTTTTTTTTTGCCTCCCTAGTGTAAGATTCAGCAAGGAACAGGAAAAGCCTGGGTTTATGGCAGAATCAGCTAATGGATTTTTAACTTCCCATATTTTCAGCAGGATGGAGCCAACAGAAATAGAAGAAAAAGAGCATCCAGCCACCAAGCTGTGGGGTCGAGACTCTGGATGTGGCTGTTCCTGCCACCCTGGGAAAGCTGAGGGTCCTCGTGCCCCAGCAGCTCCTCCACTTCCCAGCTTCCCTCTTCCCCCACCTCCCTTGCAGACCCTGGGCTTCTCCCTCAACACAAGCACCTCTCTGCAAAGTGTATCTGCACGGGGGTCCCCACCTTTAGGTGGACACAGATTTTATTAAATTTGCTCTGAGCCAGTAGTTCCCCCTGGGGTTATTATGGGAAGGGTCAAAGAGGCATCACCAACATTGTGAGAGCAGAGAACTGCAGCCAGGAAAGAACAAAATGTGGCTACGGGCAGGAGAAGGTCTGAGTCTTCTTGCCAGACATCCCTCTGATGCACACATGACCCATAGGAAATTCCATGGCAGCAACACAGAGGAAAATCAGCCAAATTCCCATTTTCCCCAATCTCAGACAGCTGTGGGTACACAAAAGGGACCCTGGGGTAGATCCCAGCACACTGCCACACTTTCAGCATGCCCACATTTCAACACCAGGGATATTTTTGTGTTTATAATCATGGGTAACAATCATGAAATTATGGCAAGGCTATTACTCCTAATCACTGCACCTTGTAATTTAATACCAGAAAACATTTTTTTTTCACACTGTCAAAAGTAACTAAAATTGTTGATGGTTCATGGTTGTGATCCACTAGTTCATGTCAATAACAGCCCCAGACAGTTTATACAAAGTCTCTCCCATTTGGATGATTTGTTGAAGTCTCAAAATAAAAGAGGAACAACGTTATTTGTTCATAAACAACATAAACAACACTGCTTTTCATTCTATATAATTCTGAAGATTATAATTCTGAAGATATGCAGTGTTTGCACCTTCACTTCCTACTGACATCATCTTTACCAAGATCTGTCAGCAAAATGCAAAAAATTAGAGGAGGAATAACACATAGTTTTGTGAGCGCAACCAAATATAAAGAGTTTATGCTGTTGCCTTCAGTTATACGCCACTCATCATTCATCCTGAAAGGCAGGAGTGGACACATCAGCAGAACCCAGTTCCTCAAGACACAGCTGCTCATGAAAAGGCAAAGTTTTTCTGCACTTGCTTCAACTTCAGCTTATTTTAAATGAAATTTACACAAACAGAATCTGAGCCCAACCATCCATGTGACTTACCCCCGCCCCCTCAAGCATCAGCAAGCACTATTCAGAATAAACTCAGCACAAAACCATGTCACTAAATGCAAAAGAAAGGACCTGTGGGTGAAAGGGAGCATTAATTCACACCAAAAATCTGAACAGTACATAAACAGGTACAATAAAAAGAATACACAGTGTGCATCTGGAACTACATGGAAGAGCCAGACCTGGTGTTAGCAAAACTAAAGAAAAAGTTTGGAGAGGTCAGTGCACAGGTATCTGAAACACCTCTACTGTCTGGCAAGCACCACCTGTTCCCCCCCATAATACACTGGGAAATGTCCTGTGCATTGAAAGTGTCAGTAAAATTAATTTTAATCACCAGAGGAAAAGCTGCAGTCCCAAGCTGCCAGCCAAGGCAGTGCCCAGCGCCTCTCTCTGCAGCTGAATCTCTGTTGTCAGGAGCAACTGGCAGTGTTTGAGGGAAGAGACAAAAAACAAGTGGCAAATGCTTCTTTGCAGCACTGGAAGAATCCCCAGGATCCACCACAGAGAAGATGCTATTTCAAGAGGACTGCTGTGGCTCTGATGTCCTCAAAACTTACCTCACCCAACCATGACAGGCTCCTGACTGACGTGAGACTCTCTGTGGAGACACTGATTTCTCCTCATCTCTCCGGTGCAAACTGAAGCTGCACCATATTAAACAGAGGAAATGTTCCTTCAGCAAGGGGGGAGAGAAATATCACCACCTCAACAGCCAGGGGCCCTCCTTGGTAGGTCATTCTCCAGCAACTGAAATCACCACAGAGCTATACTTTCTTCTCACTGAAATATTCACAAACTAGGTTTAAAACCTTATGCTCCAAGCTAAATTCAGCTAAAAGGCAGTACTGTAGGCTGAGTGAGGTGGTTAAGCATTTCCAGATCTCAAAGGTCTTGTGCCACACAGAATCTTCTGGAGAAAAAAGAAGATACCTCCACACTAGTTAGCTGGGAATAAAAAAATACCTTAGTCACTGGCAGCAGATAAATGTGCCATTAGTTTTTACTGTTCTGCTTAATTGGGGAGGGTATAATCTATATTTTTATAAAGGGATATTAGTCCAGAACAGATCAGGCATGAACAGCAATGCCTTGGCTGAGCCAAGCTAACAGCACATGGGCAGGTCCAGCTCGGGGATCAAGTAGCTCTTCTGTTCCTGTCGCCTATTTTTTCATTTTTTTAAATCTTCCTCTTCTTTGAATTTGTAATTCAAAATAGTTGCTAAAGAAATCTGAAGTCAAAACTATTCAGCCACTTACAAATGACCCCTGTAACACTTACTTCATTCCCTGCTAACCAGTCTCACTTTTAAATCTCATTAAGGCTTTGATGAGTGGAAGGGTTGCACAAAAGACAGGTGAAAATGAGAATAAAGGAGATAAAAGAAAAGTGCTGAAACCCTGGGAAGAAACTGTTATTAAAAAAAAATACCAAAGCATTTTAATGTCTGCATATAGAGTAAAATTTAAACTATTTCAAACACATGACTTGAAATGTTCCAGCTTATTCTGTTTGCTCTCAATGCCGCAGGGATGCAGATAATGAGGACTGCAGTGGCCCAACAGCAATGCCAAGCTCAACAGCACATCTAGCAGATGGCTCCAGCCTCCAGAATGAGAAGCCACTTGACCTAGAGGGAGACATTCATTAGGTACAGGGTGCACAGTGAGTCTGACTCCAAGAATGAGCTCACTGCAGTGAACCTGTGCTAGAGCAGCTCTGTGGGACTGCAGCCCATGAGGAGCCTCCAGAGCTGGGGAGGAAGGACGAGCAGGATGGACTGTGATGGACTGGGCATCCCCCTGGGAAGAGCAGGGCTTAGAGGAGTGGGGAATGACGGAGTCAAGCTGAGCCTGGGGAAAAGCTGTTTGAATTCAGCTTAGTTTCTCACTACCCAAACCTGGCTTAACTGGCTCTGTATGAACTTTTCACCAAGCTGAATCTGCTTTGCCTGTGTCAGTAACTGGTAAGCAATCTCCCTGCCTTCACCTTGACCAACAAGCTTTTTGGTCTTATTTTCTCCCCTTGTCCTGTGCAGGAGGCAGACTGAGAGGGTGGGCAGGTGGCAGAGGGACAAGGTCACCACACCACAAGGCCAAGGGGAAATGCCAGCTCCAGCTGTAATTCTGCCAGCTTGAGCTTTTCTCTGCTGAAAAGCAATGAGTGCTTTCTCATTGTAAAGTGAAAAGCAATGGTGCTTACTCATCTTTTCTCAACCTTTGTGGCCTAAAAAGCAACACCAGACTAAGTCCATTAAGAGAGTCAGAAATCAGGACATGGATGTCCAGTGAAGGGTTAAATCACAGCTAAAATAAAAAAAAAATCCAAAACATTGATTCAGATTTCTCACAGCTGCTTTCAGGCTCCACCCTGCTCCCCTATCTAAGAGTTTATTTCACTGTTTTTAAACCATAATGAAAGATCAAGCCAAATACCCTTTCAGTTTTAAGATTTACCTTGATTTAAAGGCCTCCATAAAGTGGTGCATATTCATACCAAAGGGAGAGATGATTTTAATGTGGTGTTTTTTAAATCAATACAATTACACTGGTTATAATACTAATGCAAACACAGGGATAGTGGGAGGAAGATGTCTTGTACTGCTAATAGTCCATTCTTTATCTCCCTGGGACCAGCTGTGCAACCACAGTGTCACCTGTCACTCCTGTCCTGGGGCACAGCCGGGGTATATTTATAATAACTGTACCATTATTTTGGATGGAGTCAAAATGCTCTTGGTTAGGTTTTTGCTCCTCACCAAGGCAGCAAACTGACTGCCAGCCCCATGTTAGGGAAACCTTGGGTGGCACAGCACACCCCCAGGCTGGGCTCCAGGGTCATGCCAGCTGAAATCTCTGCTGGTCTGGCTCCACTCCTGTTGCAGGATTGTGTTTCACCAAGGCCAAAGCACAAGGGATAAAGGGCCAGGAAAAAAACCCAAAACCAAACCACAAGCCCTCCTCCTCCTCCAAATAAACAGCTGTTTTGTCAGGACTGGGAATGCTCCAAGAGTAGAGAGCACAGCACAAGGATGTTGGCAAGGAGCTGCTTTTACACCTGGCTTCTCACATCACACTTGCCTGCCCAAAATGGAAAACACAGATGGGCCTTGCCCCTCCACCCAGCAACCCCTCCCTGCTCAGCAGGGCATTTCAACATGTTTAACTTGAGGCTTGTACTTAAATTCCACAGATTTAGATAGGACTTAATTACATGCTTGAATGCCTTTCTCAGCTGGGAGAAGTGTAAATACTTACTTAATATAGTTTGATGAACTGGCACCCAAGGCAAACAAGACCTATTTTGCTGAGCTAATGTTGGGACTCTATCATGTAAAGAAACACACCTTAGGGAAAGTTCCCTACCATCACATGCAGCAGTCCTTTTAATTCAGCAAATATCTGCCCCTTTCTCACTGGACTTTCAGCCGAGTTCACCTTGTACTTTGTGTCATGAGTAGAAAAGTCACAGAAAAGGGAAAAAGACTTCCCCAGCGTCCCTCAAGAGATGAGGGAAGATAGGCAGGAGCACACTGCACAGGGCACTGAGCAGTGCCTGCAACACAGAGATCACCAGCACTAGATCATCACTTGTTCCCCTGATGCAAGGAACAACCAAAGATTTTAACATCTAATCTGATTGAGTATCCATAGGTTTATCTTGTCCATTAAAACCAGGTGCTCCCTTCATTTGGTTGCAAGCAGTATGGCCAAAGCATGAAGAGAGCAGAAATCCACGATAACCTAGTACAGATGACTAGAACCAGAAAAGGAAATCAAAATATTATTTAGGTTTATCATTTGAGTCATGGGAGATCAAGCTGAAAAGACAAAAGTCCCAATACCATATGACAGAAGTACAGATTATGGCATTGTTCATATGATTGTAATAAAACTAATAAAGACCATAAAGATGAGAGACCTGCAGAATAGCTTTAAATATCACTGAGATAACCCATTTTATTGGCCAATATCTTAATTTAGAACAAATAAATCTATCACTCAAGAAGCTGCAAATAAAGCAGTTCCATAGAACTAAATTTTACTTTCTTTTCAAAAAGGTATTAAAATAAGCTATTTAAAAAAAATAACCAACAATATATAGACCCCCACATATGTTGCAATTATATCAAATTGAAAGGAGATTTAATTTTGTTGGCAGGGACATAAGAACTTTGGGCATGCATACCACTAAAATAATGAAATCCAGTTTCACCCATTAGAACAGGGAAAAAACCAAAAAGGGGAAAAAAGGATGATAACAATGAAAGCTGGTGCCCCTCACTGGAACCACAGATTTAATAGAAAGCATGTTTCAGTGTTGCCTACAGCCAGGAGCAGATGAAAGACACTTGTGCGATTAGTTAACAAGTGGCCATTTAATCCCCCTGACAAACCCTCCTTTCAATTGCAGCTTCTCCTGTTTCCACTCCACGTTTGAATGCCTGGTTCAGCTGTGCACAGATCACAGGTCTGCATTCCTACAAAAAGCACAGATCTCCCCACTTTTGCCAGTAAAACCAGCAAGTACTTTACAGACTCACAACTGTATTTTCTTCTGCTCCTCATGAATTTAATTCAAATATGATCTGAGATTTATGCTTCAGGAAAAAGTCCTTAATACATGAGGCTTCCAGTACATGGGAAGTACATGATTCACCTCACCCAAATCCCTAACCTGAGTGGCTCCAGAATACAGATGCTGGAAAATGTTGCTCTAAGACAGAAATTCACCACAAATCTCCATATTACTTGTTCCATGTCCTTACACAGTAAACATCAGACAGCTCATCTTTTTTTTCAAAGATCAAGGAGTTACTTTGATTTACCTCCTTTTTTTTTCCCCTGAAGTAAGAGTTTAAATATGGGCAGCTGTTCTAGAGAGCACAGCGCACAGGATGTAAGCACATGTTTAAAATATACATGGGCCAAGAGAGGCACAACCATGTTCATCGAGTTACGTGCTATGCAACACTCTCTTCAATGTTTTTGGGTGGTATTAACAGGTTTTGCCTTGCCAAGCACCCTTTATGATCATAGCCTTGTCAGAATTAAAGTAGGCAGCATGTGATCACTAATTTGAGCTTCCAGATGGGTTTGGCTCCTGGCTTTCACACTGTTCTTCGCTTCTGAGAGAAGCCTTCATTACAACAATGGGTAATTTGTAATACTCGCATTTAAATACCTCCTCTTAAAAGGGAACTTCTGGTTGTATTACACCTTGCAAGTACAATTCATGAGATAAAGCAGAAAAATAATCATCATCTCTTGCTCACCCCCTTCCCTTATCTAATCACTTCATGAAAAATTACTCAAAGGTGCCTTTAAGGCCAAGGAGTAATTTGGTTTCCAGTCATTGACTTTTAAATAGATAGCTGGAAGCAGTGCAAATTTCTTAAATTCCACAACAGTAGCAAGTTACTGAGCCTCCCTTTCATCTCAACCACTCAATTTATGCTCCAGCACACATTACTGCAGATATGACCTCTTCCATCACCAACCAGTCACACTGCCACTATTAATGCAAACAGCCTTGCTCTACAGCTACGTGTGAGCAAATTAATTCAACTCATCTCAAATTGACTTTGCAGGGTCCCAGCTAGGTTCTGGAAAAGTTTAGACAAAGCTCTAATTTTTAGCTGTCCTAGACTGAAATAATCAATATTTGTCCCATCTAGCATTTGTGCTTCAAGTTTGATAGCTCAGATATTGGTGATTCACTGTTCAGCCTGTGCAAACAGAGCCTTATCCTAGATTAGCATCTTCTCTGATGAGTCAGTCGAGTTACAGGCTTTGGGCACAAATGAACAAGACATTGGAGGAGAAGCTGGAGAAGTTCAAACCTCTAGCATAATTCTGAAGAAATTGTCTGCCCTAAACGGGTTACATGTTTCATTTTTAAAAAGCTTTTAAGAACAATAATTACTTTATAATTTAGGATCGTTTTGGGACTTTTGTTGAATTTTGTTAACCTGAGTATTACTCAAAAATCACAGATTTTAGTCACACTAATGCCCCTTTGCCCCCAAAATCCTTTTTGTATTCATATCTTTAACTGAATTACTGTCTGGTAGGCATAGTAATAAAGACTTAGGAAGATGCAACTTGTCTTTCACAAAGAAAAAAGCCCCCATTTCCTAAAAGCTGGGGTCCAAGCCATATGGAACAGTGCCAGTCACAGGTTCAGAGGTGATAGGGTCACAGTCTGCTCAAAAAAATATCACATTCCAGGTTTCTCTTTCATCTTTTCAAAGCAGATTAATGCTTCTTTGCAATCCAGTTCATGGACTAAATAGATAGACAGTACCTGATGTGAACCATCAAAACAAGTCATTGCAGTACCTACATTTAAATATAATATATCCCACAAAATCAAGGTGAATGACCACAGCCATAACTTTCAAAGCTGCTGAAACTCACTCCCCCAAATTCCCAAGGATTTCACACCATCCCTTGGGCACTAAGGAGCACATCCACCAGCCTCAGCAAAACCAGCATTGTAATGACACAGGAGTCAAAGAGGAATAATTATCTATATGAGCTCAAGACATTTACCCACAAGACTAAGAGACAACCATGACATCTGTGCTCTGCGACAGGATTTTCACAAATAAATTAATAAACAAACTCCGAGTGCACAAACTGCTGCTCACCACGAGAGGGCACGTTTTAAAAACCTAAAGCAGAAAACTCCTGCTTGGGAGCAGATGTTATTCCAGGGAGGGAATAAAGGCTTGGGGCATGAGGTGGGAAAGTGCTCGGGGGAAAAGGCAGCACAAAGATTGAAAATGTGAAACGTCAATAAGCACACTCAGGCTCGATGCAGGACAAACATTCATGTGACAGACTGAGCATTTCTTTGCTGACACTGGTGCTGTGTGGACACCAAAGGTACTTTGCACTTCTGCTGTCACCTCAAAATGTCAGCTGTGATTTCAGAATGCTCACAAAGTCAATGCTGCACTTCTCCTCTAGTAAGCAAATGATTTATGTGGTTAAACTGCACTCAGAAGTACTGATATTAAAATATTCTATGAAAGGAAGCACTCATCTCTCCTTCAAGCTGCAGAATAACACACACTGCCCTGCCAGCTTTATTTCTGGGCTGCATTTGTCAGAGCGTGCTGGAAACCTGCTGCAGACAGAGCAGCAGCACTGTTCTGTTCCAAATGGTGCCCGGGAGCTGAGAATGCAGATCTGCAGGATGGTCATTATTTCATATTACAGGTTTGTAGAGGCAGCTTATGCAGATTCAGACCTCTTCTGCTACAATTCCTTTAAACAGAGAAGATAGCCCCTTCCCTGCTTTAGTTAATAGTGGATTAGAATGCAATTGCTATAAGGATACATATTCTCCTTTATTCACTATAGTATTTATCACAAATATAAATATTAGCATTTCCCCAAAACTTTATGAAAAGCATTACAAATAAAACATCCCTTTACAATACAAAATAAAATTACATGTTAGTTTAACAAATTGCTGGGAAATGCAGCAAGTACATTCAACCTAAAAGAAAAAAAAATACATTTTAATTCCACTATTTGAAAAACACACAATTCATTCACAGGTCCAGTTATTATTCCTTTCTGATTAGAGGCAAAACAGTGATACTTTTCCTTGGCAAACACTTGTTCAAAAGGGGAGCAGCCAATACTGGCTCCAGTACCCTACTCTGTTCCATCCCATTCAGGGCTTTCCACATCAATTTCCCTGCTAATAAACCTTTTCAAAACATTTGAAAGGAAACTTGCTCTCCTCATTTGCTTTCAGATTTTTACAAGCCTGAGATCAGGGCTCTGTATAATGAAACAATTAACAATGACTCTTTTCTACTCCTTGACCCCACAAAGCCTGTTGATAATAAAACCTCAGCATTTGTGTCAAAACTTTCTTTATGTTGAAATATAGCCATGTACAATGCTAAGGAAAATATTATAATTCAGCTTGCAAGAAAATCTGATGAATTCAGTGGGACTTCCTGCACCAGAGCAGTCATTCAAGCACATATTGGCAGAACAATCAATGAAAGCCAAAATACTTAACAGCCCAATTTATGCTAAAATTTTCTAGCAGCAAAGGGGCATGAGAAGCAACATCTGTCTGGCAAAGGCAGAGGGTTGATGCTCAGTTATTTCTTAAATTAAGGCTGCTAAAGGACATTTGATTTCATACCAGCTCCAGAGGCACAATGAAAAATGTCACAAGTGAGTCCAGGGAACTCAACCACTGAGCCACAACCTGCACATCTCTGTGGGTCATTCTTATACCAACAGACACCTCTGGAAAGCATTTAACAGCTAAGGAAGGCTCTTCAGAAGCTGGTATGCATCAAAATTAGTAGATGCTGAGTCTCAAAAGGAGGGATGAATGTTTTCCCTAGTTTTGTGAGGTCAGAAACTATACAAATAGAAATACTAAATAGTTTTGATTTTAAGAGACTATAAACAGAACAATTGAGCAAAATCCCCCCATCATGACTAGAGAGCTTATCCACCCCCTCCAGAAGATGGCACCCTAGTTTAGAGGTTACCATCTTCCTAGCATATAGCACAGGTGACATCTGAGGTGACACTTCAGAGACTAGCACATGAGAAGGAAAACAATGGCTGGGTACAGGACTGTCCACAGCAGAGCCAGTGCACTGCTGCCCCATCTGCTCCAGGAGCCTCTCAGGCACACAAACATTCACCAGGATGACCACACCTCCTTCCCAGCCCAGGCTACACGCTTGAGACCTTGCTAGCATGCAGCAAGGCTAGAGGTGAGTCTTAACCCACACACTCCAGACATCCCCCAGACATGTCTCCCCTTCCCCAGCCTTCTCCCTAACTCCTCTCCAGCATCCTTTTAACTGACCACAAACTATGTCAGCACCAATCCAACAGACTCCAGGTGTGCAGCAGACCAGGCAGAAGCACTGCTTCACTGCACCCATACAAACCAGAGCTTTCAAGCCAGCCCTGGTTCAGCCCTAAACTGGCAGTGATGATGTCAGGACAGGGCTGACAGGGGAGCCTGACATCCCTCAGCCACCTCCAGCCTGACACATTTGGCACCATTTGCTGCAGGAGCAGCCATGCGGGAAGCCCAGTGCCAAGAAGCTTCCATTGGGCCCACCCCAGGCAGCCAAAATGCCAGTCATCTCCTTCAGTGGGCATCCTCTGAGCCAGCTTTGCTCACAGGCTGAGCTCATGTGCCACAAATGTTTATCCTGCCTGTCCAAGGCAGGACTGTCACCTACTCTCATGTCTGTAAAACCACCCTGGTGTTAGAAGCCCCGTTAAAAAGCCTGTACAGGGCAGCAACACCCAGCTATGCTGAATTCAATGTTTACAACCCTGTACAACAACCAATCAAAGTAATACTCTGCAAACAATTGCTACTTTAGATAAAGAATGAATTCAAAAACCCCAACAGTGCAAATGGCATTCAATATTTAGGACCATCACTTCACCCAGGAGCGTGCACAGCATCCACAGCACTGCTCTCACTGCATGCTGGCTGCTGCACTGGTCTGTCCTGACAAGGGGTAATTCCACTTGCAGCCAGGCAAATTCAGTGAAATTTATCCATAGAAATATTGCAAAGATATTATTTCAAAGATATGATATCGTGTGAATCTCTATAGAAACTTCTGGGATTGAAGGTGACAGCTAAATGGAGGTGTAAAATAATAATTATAGAGTACCAAGCCCGTGTCCCTCTTTGTACAGCCTTCGTTTGAACTTTTGAGCTAATTACTGTTTTCTAAGAATACCACTGGGCAGGAAACAGGCCTCCTTGATGGTAAAACTAAAGACTGCCTTGGCTTGAAATATTTAGCTGAAAATCATGACAGCTTCAGCAAGTGACAGTCCCTGGAGCCACAGCGGTGCTGGCTCCAGAGGGAGCCACTGTCTCGCTTTTGCAGTGGCAGCCAGAGGCCAGCACACAGAAAACCAGCAGCAGCTGAACCCCACCAAGGCTTTCCAGGCAAAAGCAGACAGGGTACGAGGGGAATCTCTCCCGCATTGGATGATGAGCATGTAACAAAGCTGCTTTCCCCACAGTGACAGCAATTGTGTGCGTTGTGCTATTGTACTGAAACAAAGCAGATTGTTTTATAAAGAACACAAACAGTCGAGTGCTGCCAGACGAGAGCGAGCGTGGGTGCACCCATACGTGTGTGCAGCGGAGGAAAAGAGCAGTTTGCACTCAAAAAACATGCTCTGGGTTTGAAACACCCTTGAGAAAAGAGCCCACAGAAGAACAACCCAAAAGGTAATTGAGAAGAAAAGCAAAAAGCAGTCTGTTGAAAAGATGTAAGAGCATCTTCTGTGCAACTCCTCCCAAACACCTGTAGTAGTTTTTGCCTTGTTAAACAACAGAACAAGGCCTCCTTTTGTAATTGCTTGAACTGTGCTAACCTTGGACTGTGCTCAGCTGGACAGCTTCTCATCATTGTGGTCATACAGAGCAGATGAGAGATGAGCAGATTGGGAGGGTCAGAAAGGCCAGTCAACATACTTTGACATGGACAGAGCACGCAGCCAAGAGCAAAGTTCATTGCTTCCCAGGAGAGCAAGTCCTGGAGAGGGCAAGAACATATTCACTGCAGTGAAGAATTTCACTGATTCTTTTAAGATATACCCTAAGTGGCTCGTTGAAGGGGCCACCAAGATGCCCAGAAGGTGCTAGTGGCAGTGCTAAGCTCTAAAAGCAGGGGTTCATCAGCACCCAAAACAGCTGTCCATCAATTTCATCTCCATTAATGCAGCCAAGTTACTGCAAGTTGAGACACATTCAGGATCCTACACCTTCCCAAAGCTTCCCCAGATTCATTATCCTTTCTCTATGGTGGGAATAGTCTATCTCAAAACTGTATCAACTCTAATCCAGAGCAGACCATTTGCCTTGATCTCTTCTAAGAAGTCAAAGTGTCGAGGGGTGGGCGAGTTATGGGCAGACATAGCCCAGATACGTTTTCTCTTTTACAGTGGTCCAAGTATGGCTGCCAACTAAAATCAAAGTTTTGTGGTTTTCTGTCTGCATAGCAGCAGTCAGCCTTTGTGAGTGGAAACTAAATCCCAGAGACACACAAGAGCCAGGCTGGCAAACACTCAGGCTTCCAGCAAAGCAAGAGAGCACATTTTGCAGATAAATAAAGCAACAAGACACAAGTCAGAGAGGCTGGTTTAGCTCTACCTGCTGCATGCCATTAAAAAATGTAAGATATGCATCTGTGCTACAGCTCATTCCTTGGAAGACTAATGGACTGAAGTTTAACATCTCACTAATGAGGACTTAGCCAAAGGAGCATTCCCATTCCGTGCTGCACAATGGACCAAGGCTGCCCAGAGCAGCAGGAGAGGCTCCCAGGTGTTCACTTCCAGCAAATGTGGTGCATGTGACATGACAATTCAGCCTCCTGTGCCCTGTTTACATCAGCCCCTCCCAGCAGGAGAACATCCATCAGGAGCTGGTTCTAGTCTGGCCATCCAGGTGACATTGGCCAAGCACAGCAGGAATCTGATAAACCACACAGACCTCAAAAGGTGGGAGGTGGTGGTTCACAGCTCTGCTCTGCCCTTTGAGCAGGTTCAGAGCTTTACTCTCCACCTTTAAAACCCAAAGCAGACAGGACAGGAGCACGTGCCAGCCTGCCAACCAAGGGATGCTCACCCCTTCCTTTGGACACCCCACAGGTCAAGCACAGCTCACAGGCAGCTCCACAACTTCTCTGATGTCTGTCTCATCACCACCTTGAGCAGCTACATTGGAAGTGGAGCAAAACTGGACCACTTAGTGTCCTGAGGGAGCAGAAACAGCTCACCAGGAGATGTGCTCTGTACAGGGAGCCTGGCTGACCACTGGCACCTCTCAAGTGCAGCAGCCCAGCTTTGTGCTGTGCCATGAAGAAGCTTCCCCATGGTACTTAATGGCTGTTTCAGTATTGCATGGTCTGCCCACAGGTAAAGATCTACTCTCACAGGAGAGAGCAGAAAAAAGCACCTGGTGAGCTATGGCTCCTTTCACTGCAGAATTCCTAGGTCCCCTCTGCAGGATGATGAGGTGGGGCACCACAGCCCCAAACATTCTTTTGCTCTGGAACAGATCAACTGCTTTATCTTTCCTCATATCAGAATGCTGTTGTGATGTAACACCATGTACACAGAGGTTCTACTAACACTCATTACACTATAATGAGCATTTTGGGCAGAAATTCCATAGAAGAAGATTTATAACACTGTCTGGATGCATTCACCATAGCAAGCAGAATAAAATCAAAGAAATGCAAGTGCATGTGTTTAAATGAAAAGCTTTGCATTGCTCAAGCAAAGAAGACAAAGACAGTAAAAAATACAAGCAGAAAAAACTAATTATGAAAATCAAAATCCTTTTGAACAGTCTGGATGGTCATTTGGAAATAAATCTCTATTCTTAATGCCTCTTAATGCCTGCTATGTCAAGCTTATTGCCAGAAGAAAGGCTGCTAACAAAGATAATTTTCTTTCATTAACATACAACAAAGTATTTATATGAGGAAATTCCAGATGGAGAGCAAGACTTTTTACCTCCCTCTGCTACCAACATGCTGTAGTCAACCTTCCTTAAAATACATGATCTGCTGAATTAAGGGAAAATTGAGTAGCTCACAGAAAAAGAAAAAATAAAGGAGGACAAATGAAAAGCTTGGCTTGACATGTTAATCTCTGTTGCTTTAATTATTGTGTTTAATGTCAATTGGAGAGAAAAAGAAGTGACTACAACAAAGCTGTGTGTCCTGGATGCAGCATGCTCAGCAAGACTTCTGCCAAAAGCACAATGTTTTTATCAAAACAGCTTCTGATTAATCTTTCCCTCTCCCTCTGACAGTCCTGTGCGTTTTCATCCCTTGATTTAGAGCCAAATTAGCTCTGTGTTCCAAGGGTTAATGCTCTCGAAAGTCTCATTATGGCAGCTATCTGCCCAAAGCTACTCCGTGTAAACTAAAACACAACAACCCCCAGCACATGATGCCAATATTACATGAAAGAGATAAGACAGCGTTTCTTTGACTGTGCAAAATCACTGTAGCTGACTGTTATGTGGCAGATTTAGGACTTGCTCATACCCTGATGAGCACATCTTGGAGCTAAGCAGATAAGTCCTCACCGCCAGGACTGAGTCTCAAGTCTGGCTACTGGCACTTGCAAAATGACAGGCTGCTGCAGGGAATCTTCCATTTGAACCTTCCCGTCAATAATGTCAGAGGGAGAAATGCTGGCTACTGCTGAACACTGTTTTGGTTGATTGAAAGCCATAGGCTAAAAAAAGGGTCAATAAATTAAAGGGAGGGGATGGGAAAAAGAACCCACTTAAAGCACCTCTCACTTTTATATTTCTTGTCAATGACCCCACTAGAGCAGCAGGCTTCTGACCAGTACTCCATGCCAGAGGCAATTGCATTGCTCACTGCCTCATCTGTGTGCATCTCAGAGGCACCAAGAACCACAGCAGCCCTGGCCATGAAACACTTTACAAATAAAAATCCTGGCACCAATGTTTTTGTTTAAACAAAGACATCAGTAAGCTTAAAAGGGAGATTCAGAATAACAGGACTGTTCTTAAGGAAATGGCTGCATGCTCTGGCACTGGGTCCAACAGGACAGCTCCAAGGTTTCCACCCTCTCCTTTGCCCATAACTGCCCATGCTGTGGGCAACTGGAGCCTGCTACTGCATTTCTAAGGAAGAGTTTTGAATTGCAATTCAGTCCAGCCAGGGCCTCCTAACCAGCATTTTCCTTTCTCATGAGGTTTCCACACACATCCAACCTTGGAGAACAAAGGAGCACGACAGGACTTTGTGCTTGAGGCAGACAGGAGGCAACTTTATGAAGGAAGCCACAGAATGACCACTCAGTCCTTACCTCTCCCCAAGCTACATTTTCAGGGAAAGATCTTGCAACACTTCAATCCCACCTCTTGGTGGAAGGCAGCAAAACATTTCATGAAACAGAGTACAAAGCACGCTTGGCAGCATCATTCTTATTTGCTAACAGGCTTGTCCTGATCTGGTTCTACAATCAAAGAAAGGAGGCAGAGGGGTCAAGTTTCACTTGGGTGAGTTCAGGGTCTTCATGGGCTGTTGGTTCCCAAAGTGTTCCCTGCCCCAGAGCCTACTGCCATCAGCTCGCGCCACCTCTCAGTCAAGCTGCACAGATTCATTAGTTCTGTAACAGCTTTCTTTATCTAACTGGGATTTTTTTTTCTGCAGCACATCTCTGAGGCATAAACCAAGGCTGGAAAAAAACCTAATTAGCGTAGACAGCACTGCAATGCAATTCTCAATCTTAACAGCCACTAAGTTTTCAGGAGAGAGAGCAGAAAGCGATAAATGCCGGTACACTGAGAACTAATGAAACCTCTGAAAATCATTGCAGTAGAGAGACCCTATTGTATAAGGATTTAGATTTGAAAGACCATAAGGAAATGCCTTTTAATTACAATTATATATGTAAAGACAACAGTTACTTTGCTACAGTGCTTGTTTAAAGCTTTACTGTTAATTAGTTTACACAATGAAGCAGAAGAAAGTTGAGGGGGAAAAAAAAGAAAGGTTATTTTCTCTAAATATTAACATTTGTCTGTTAATTTTGCTAGAAGCTCATTCATAAGCTGTACCACAGTTCAAAACTAAGGATGAGAAAACCTTCTCTTTGCTTTGCTACACTGTGGAATTTGCAAAATGCAGTTTATGCCATAGAGAGCAGACACAAATATTGCAACTATTTCCTTAATATTTCCTTAAATGTTTTTCATTAAAGCTTTGGCACAGGATGGAAAAGCAGCAACACATCACTGAGCTTCTGCCAGAGCTCAGCCCAAGGTCAGCCAGCCCCACAGAACAACAATACAATTCCCACTGTTCCACCAGCTCAGCTTCCCAGGAGCTGGGAGGTACTCAGGCTCCTGACATCCTCACACTGCCTTCCTACCCAGCCTCACTGACAGAGATCCTTGGCTACATCCTTTGGGAACAGTGACTGTGGCTTCCAAGAGGGCTCATGGGGCAAGCTGGATTTGTACTTGGGCACTGACTGTGTGTGAAACATTTTGATCTCTGTTTTTAAACAGGGGAAGACATTCTCTGCTTTTAAAATATGGCAAACAGGCTTTGAAGGCAGAGCCTCCATCATTTCAGTGCCTGATTTGCAGGGGGTAAGAAATTCACCCTAATGAGAAGGCTTCACAATAGGAAAGGGAAGGATAAAGTAACTCCTATTTTGAAGGCTTCACTGTCTGCTCATTCCAGCTTTCTCAAAAGAGCTACAACTGTCAGCACAGTCTGGGCAAGACAAGAAACCATGTCAAGACTCGAAGTTCAAATAAGCAGATACAGCTTACAGAAACTCTTACACCAATCACCACCTGTTTCCTATTGACTGCTTCCCTCCACTAAAAGGCAAGATTCTGCAGAGAGGAAAGAAAACCACATCCATTTCCTAATGCCATATAACAAACCAGCCCAGTCTTTCCTTTCCTACAGCCTGGCCTTGCAGGTAGTAGGAAAAAAAAAAAAAAAAGCAAGAAAATAAAAAAAAACCCTCATAAGCTTGATATCTTGCACATGTACATGTACCCCTTCCTCATATAAATCAAAACCCTCCTGGTCTTCTACTCAGCTGTACAAAACAAGGTCGAATGTGAGCCAGTTAATCTTCTCCTTGTACTGTCATAAGCACAAAGGGTGGCAGCAGGTAGTGTCACTACCCACTCTCAGCTCAGTGTTGAGGTGTGCATCACCCTGAAACAACCACTGATCTGGCAGCAGCTTGAGTGCAAAGGCCCAGGAGGATGTCTAGCCCAAAGGAAAAGGGTGTCAGAAGAGCTGGGACAAGTGTGCCACTGATCAGCTGTGCAGCTATGGGCACCTCAGTCCCCATCACCACATCTCTGCCTTCTCTCCTCCTAAGATCCACACAACTCTCCCTTTTTTGATTTAGATTCTGGCAGGAGTACAAGCTTCTGCTGTCCTGAGAGTTCTGTGCCTGAGAATGCCTCAATCTCTCCCTGCTGAAAGTAGCTACAAGAGAAAACCACTTACACACAGTTTAAAAGCAGCTGTTAAGTATATTCCCACTCAACGGTCTTATAAACTGAGATGGGAAAAGGCACCTAGTTATTTTTCAAGATACTGAGCTTCTACTGAAGCACAACAAGAGACTGTTCTCTCTGCCTACCAGCTTAGTCTGTCTACCATTAATTGAGACAGGGCAAAAGACTTAAAAATGCCATAAGCCAAGTACCATATAATAGTTTTTGCCTTAATACCAGCAAGCTCTTCAAAATAAGTTAATATTAACACAGAGGATTTTGACAAACGCTGCATCTCTTTTCCTTGTAAGGGTCAACAATGAAAACTGTTAAGCTGAGACCCCATTTGAAAAAAAAAAAAAACAAAAAACCACAAACATATCCTAGAGTTAGAATAGACAAGCCTTCATTTTGTGGTGTTCTTTCTAGCTATAGGGCCATGACAAGCACCTTTACAAGTGTCCCCTCTTCCCAAGATAGTTTTTGAGGCAGCAGCAGGCAAAATTCCCATGAAGTTCAGAAATATCACTGAAATGATGTTTGCACTTAGTCTCTGAAGATATTATGTGGGAAAAATACCATCTTAAAATCCCAATAAAGATTTTTTTTTTCAGTCATCGAGACTTGCACAATACCCAATGGTCTAATGAAAGAACTTTCAGCTTCTTTCTTTTTTTTTAATGTTCATTAAAACCCTTCAACAATGCCCCTGAAATGAGAGCTCAGTAGCTCACCAAACTCACTCAGGATTAGCTTCTCACTGTAGCTGTAACAGTGTAGTAGGAAAAAGAAAAAAGCTCTGAAGAGTAAAATCAGTAACTTTTGATGCAGCTCCAGTGTCAAATCAACAAAGAGGCCTGTCCTGAACATGTGGCAAACACACATACAATAGGCTACGTGCAAGATGAGCCTCATCAGATGAATCCATTAGTCAACCATCCTGACAAGAAGCCTGTCCTCCTGAACGCACTTTCTTCATTTGTAGGGCAAATTTACTTCTTCACAGCACATCAGAATTCAGGCTGCTGCTCCACCCAACATCACCTCCTTGACCTTCACACAGTGCATGACTTCACTGAGCCCTTTACAGAGTTTTGAGTAACTCCAGAAGAAAGAGGCAAGGGCAGGGAGAGCCCAGCCAGCCAGTGCTGATGGAACACCACACCTTCAGACTACACCGTGTGCCAAGCACCTCACCAGCGCTGAGCCTTCTCAAAAAAAGCTTTAAAAAGTTAAAGGGTGCCTTGGGGGACTATTGAAAACTACAATCAAATGGGTTTGGCCAGCAAGAGAAGCCTTTGGATATTTCCTTTTAACCATTTCCTCTTGCCACTACAGATCTTTCATTGACACGTTATACAACTCTTATGCAACATTTTGCCTTCCCCAGGAACCTCAGGGCTCCAGCATTAGCTGCAATATCCTTCAGACAGAAACACACTGCAGGAGAAGGCAGAAACACTGCTGAGGATATACTGAGGACAGCAGGTATGTTTTCACTTCATTTCAGTACAAAAGAATCCAGAAAAGCCCATGATCAGAGACTGGCTGACAAAAAGCATCATCTTTAAGAAACTGCTCACCATCAGTCAACTGAAGAACATCCACAGCAGGAAATCCACATCTGTGTCTCACTCTGGAGACTCTGAAAAGCTGAGTCCTGTAACTCAGACATAGAGGGTTGCTGGCTCTGATGGTAAAATGCAGATGTTTCCAATTCAAAGAAATAGAGTTTGCATCTGCTAGAAGGCAATATCAAACCCAAAGAGCTGCCTTGACAGATCTCCAATGGCATTTTAGTTCTGTGTTACTGACATGCAAATCAAACATAACAGGATTTTTTATTAATTTCAACTAGCCTTCATTAGCTATCACTTTAGTTTTAAATGGTGTCTAAGGACCAGTATCATCAATCCCACAGCAACAAATTGCCTGAATAAAATATAAGCATAAATTACTTATGTAAGATATACTTTTGCCTTATTAACACAGGTCAATCTAAATTCCTATGTCTTTAGCCATATTTTTTTTCAAGCTTTCTAACTACATTGTGTAATTTACTGCTGCTAGAGAAACCAGTAACCTACCTACATATTACTTGTCCAAACACATTTTGGGCTAAAGTTCCATATTATATTTGCTTTTTCATGAAATGTCTGTTTAAACAGTCTCTGAATTTAGCATACATCATCTCCTACAAAGATATCTTTGTTAACTGTGTCCTTTCTTCCCTTTCTTTGCACAGCTGACAGCCCAAAGACAAAATCAAACCCAAAACCACGTTTGTACCTCTTGCACTGCATGGCCATGAGATGGCCGTGCAGGGGTTTGGGTTTAACAAAGTAGAAAGAAGAACCAGTGTCAGACACAAACATTTTGATACAGTATGATTCTAATGAATAAACATTACATTGAGGAAACAGCAGGAACCTACATTCTCTCCCTCTGACCATCCAGTTTGTACTTGTGAACTGCCCTGCTATGAGACCAGTGGGCAGAACTTGGCTCCTGAATTACTCTGAGATGCCCCTGAAGCTGGTGGGGGCAGGCTCATAAACATCTCCAAGGATGGAGGAAATGTTGGAAGAAGACATAAGTTCTGTTCCCTTTAGAAAAGCCCTTTGCATGCAGCTCCATAAAAAAAGAGATGAGGAAGAACCCAAAATCCCCACACCAAAAATCCCCCAATTGCAAGCCAGGGAGCAAAGAAGAAACCCAGAGAAGTTCATTTCCACCTTTAAAAATACAACGTAAGAGAATAAAAAATAAAATCTGCTGGCCTAGCTTATCTCAAGATGAGCTTCAGTTCACTAAGTATTTGTTCTGTCACAGAGGCAAAGCAAGGAAACTGGAAAATACTTATAGAACTCCTCATCCATGTGCTTGGATTTGCTAACCCAACAATGAGAGTGAAAGCATGAACAAAGCTAACACCCCTGGTGCTTCACCCTGTCCAAAGAGGAAACAGGTCTTAGGACTGTAAATCGCATCTTTTTGCTGGCTTTTATGATGTTTAATGCTGCTCAAATCCTGCCTCTGCAGCAGAGAAGGTTTTCATTAATTACTGCATTTCTCAGGTGATGAAGATCAGACTGAAGGTCACACTGAGCACCTCCTGCTCCATGTAACATCCTGCCTTTGCCTTCCACCCTCCTGCTGCCATCAATGGCACCCCTTCACTTTCCTCCCCATTGCTGCTGTTGAACCTTCTGCAGAACTGACAGATGCTGAATTTCTTTGGAAACCAGATAGAAATGAGATTTGGCCAAGCACCTCCTGCACAGGTGGAGATAAGCACCTTCACATGAAAGAAGGGATGTGTTTTCACTCCTCTTCCTCCCAGTCTCTTTTCTCCTCAAGAAAAAAGCACTAGAAAAATATTGTGCAAGAAACAGATGGAGGAGACAGGGAGGTAAAATAAAAACAAACAGGTTATTATTTGGTATAAATCTACTCTGGTTCCTAAAGGAATGAATAAAGTAAAAAGAGAAGACATTCAATACACGTAGCTTTCTCCTTTCACAATATTGGGCTGGTGCCCAGAATTGAAGGAGTGATGAGAGTTTGCTCATATGCGCCAAAAGAAATGGCACTCACTTGTTGATAGTATCCTTTACAAGACAACAATTACAGTGTTTGCCACAGATCACATCTAATTCTTGCAACATCTCAGACTGGAAAGAGTTTCTGCTTTTATTAGTTTTGAATAAGCTCAACTTCCCTTTTACTCATTTTTCCTTGAATACTCCTCTTCTACCTGACATTAAATCTCTCTTTGGACATTTACTCAATTAATTTGCCTTAATTAAATTGAGATTACTCCACTTAGGAAGTGGAGTGAACTGAAATCAAATTAAAGCAACTTTAATTTTGAAAAGTGTGCAAACACAGAAGTTTAATGAGGTTTAAATAATCCTTTTTAAATTCACACCTCTAGTTAATTTAATTCAGCTTTCCTGAAGATCCCTGTATGGACATGTTCTATGTCAAGATGTATTTGAGAAAAGACAGTGAAGGGAAGAACAACATCCACATACAGAGAGAAAGAGATGATAAAGGCAATTCTGCCTACAAATCTTTGCAACAGAATGAGATCACTTATTTTTCTGCTTTTAGAAACCCTGCTAGCAACAGAAGCACAAGGGATGAGTGAGGCTGACATCCTCAGCATATCTTTTTCATCACTTTCACAAGAGGGCAAAGCAATGAAAGCACAGACCTGAGATCCATTTCTCAAGTGAAGGGGTCAAAAATTATAGAGCACACTAACAGCAACTAACAAACAGACATACATTAAACCCTATCCTAAAGTGAGACAGACTGTGACCACGGTTTAAGAGACTGCTAAAAGATACCCATGACCACAGAAAGGAGCAGCACTGTGTGACATGGCAGTGATGGCCATGTCATTGTGCATGGTCTGGTCAGGGTCATTGGAAGCCCCTCTGTCCTCCCCCAAGGGGCAACATGGGTTGAAGCCAAGGAGCAGGCTGGATGTTTTATTTGACACTCCCCCAGACTACCACCCCAGGCTGCTGAGCAAGGCAAGACAAATGTGGCTCAACATCAGCAGCCTTTTGGTTTTGACCTCCAGTTCCAGGATCAAACCATCTGTTACTAATAGTTGGTCGTGGCTGCAAATCTTTGGTTCACTGACTGGAACATTGCTCCAAATCCCCACCCACAGCCTCTTTTCACTTGTCAGGAGCAGCCTCTTGGCAGTGGAAGCTGCTCTCAGTGCTGGAGGGCATGTTCTAGGAAATCCTTCCTGGCTGATTTCTGACATCCTCTGGCCATCACTTCTCATTCTCCTGTGCGCTCTCAGACTGTAAGATGTGTTTTCCCCTCTGCAGTGATATCTGCTCGTTCTGGATGTAGCTGAAGACACATCCAGAACACACCCAGACACTCGGCACACGCTCACAGGCTGGGGTGTGCCTGTGCACCGTTTCCCCAGCAGTGAGGTCAGCCTGATTCACCCTGCACAGGAAACAATGACCCACAGCCTGCAGCAACCATTCCATGTCTGCACAAAGCAGACACAGGGCTTGCCAGTTCAGACAGCACTTGCCAGCAGGATCTAATGTCACTATTTTCCCACACCTCTCCACTTTTTTTAAAGTGCCAAAACGTTAGACACCAGCAGCACACACACAGACAGCTGTGTGTCCATGCTGGCACACTTGCACACAGACCCATTGCTCTCCTTTGGGATTTTACTGTCCTTCTTATCTCCACCAGAGCCATGCAGGAATTGGTGAGATGCTTACACACATGCTTATTTGCTGCTCAGATCAAGGTTTTAAAAGAAATGTGTGCCACAGTCTATTTATGGCCCTGGAAGCTGTGCAAACTACACACATTTGCTACCTCGTCACTAACTCAAGCTGCCATTATGCACTGATTAGGCACTGACAGCAAAATAAAACTCTCAGAGTTTTCATATAAAGACTGTCAGAGACTAATTCAAAGACAATTTCAAATTAGGCAAGCAAATCCCTGTCCAAACTTTCCTTCAAACATAATGAATTGCTGGTTTAGTTCAGGCATTCACATTTTCAGCTCAAAATGACGGAGGATGTTTTCCCACTCCTTCTGCAAATTTAACAAGCCACTGAAACACAAGGTTTATCCCTGAGTCACTCACACCTGCATAATCCTGCTCATCGCTAATATGAGCTGCAAGTAAAATTTAGGAAAAATAAAGACTGGAGGGGTGGTGGAAGGAAATGAAATAGCATTCAGGACAACACAAAGATGCTCAGCCCTTAAATAATGCCACAACACCATTTAGGTTCAGAGACCCCGGCAGGAAAAGATTTCCAGTGAGCCAAGGGCACTGGGAATTAATTTCCCCTCTCCTCCCAATACAAAAGGCAGAGGCAAAATCAATTTGTACCAACAGCAGAGCTTACACTGGGAAGCCACAGGGAGTAGGTTAATTGTGAGATTGTGAAGAAAAATAACACTTGCTACAAAGCAATTAAAAGCTGCTCTCATGAGTGTTCAGAGTCCTTTTCAATTTACTTAAAACAAACATGTTGCCCTAAAAAGAAAAAAAAAATCAAAACCCCTCAACCTTCCACACAAGCTCATTACTCCCTCCAGATTCTTCCAAAACAAGCAGTTGCTCTGTGCTTTTTCAGTGACTAGGGAAATACAACCAAAATCTTCTGCTGTAATTCCCATACAGGATCTCAAATGCTTCACAAATGTTCAGTACAGCAGGGAAGGGTCAGCCTTGTGCTTACACAGAGTTAGGCACATGGAGATGTTCCAGGTGATTGCCTCCTCCCAGGGAACAAACACTGGGGTGGAGCAGCATCACACATGGTTTCACTGAGGGTAAAAGTCAGATTTGCTCAGACTTTTGCAGAGGGAGAAGAGGGGCAGGTGCTTAGAGAGGGCACGGAGCTCTCTGCACAGACCAACGCTGGCTTTTCTCACAACTCATCCAAGATGCTTCCTAAGCTGAGGACAAAATTGTCCTCACACTGGCACCAGTGTCAGATGGGTTCCACTTGCTGCACTGGGAGCTGCACAGCCACAGAGGCTCCTGATCCCAGCCAGCTGCCTCCCTCCTGGGCTGGCTGCCCACACCAGCCAGTGCTGACCTGCAGGAAGGCAAATCCCAGCCTTTGGTGATGGGAAAGGGCTCCCAGACAGGGCTGGTTGGGTCACAAAACAAAGCAATGCCCAGTGCCTTCTCCAGGCCAACAGCCCCATGTCTCCATTTCCCTGCAGAAGTGAAGGAA
Source organism: Motacilla alba alba (assembly GCF_015832195.1). NCBI lineage: Eukaryota > Metazoa > Chordata > Aves > Passeriformes > Motacillidae > Motacilla > Motacilla alba. The sequence goes on along the minus strand of NC_052027.1, from coordinate 6,188,863 downwards.
TGGGGCTGTATCACACTGGAGCAAGGGCTGCATCAGCAGAAAACAACTCTTCCCATAAGAAAATGAACGACAGCAAGTCAAAGAGGGGATAATATTTTTTATTTTAAACAATTAATAAACGGTAAATAAACATCAGCAGCTACTGCAAATTGCAGAGGGGAAGCTGGTAGCAGCTCTGGGGCAGTGACAGCCCTGCCAGCAAACACCTCCTTGCCTTTCAGACAGCCCTGAACAGCTCTCAGACTCCACGGGGGAGAAAACCATACCAGGACCTTGGGAATTAGGAGCAGGCTTTTGTAAAGGATATTAAAGCTCATGCTTTGGGGATTAAGTCAGTCTTTATCTGTTAGAGATCAGGATGTGGCTAACAGTAGGGGACAGATTATCTGCATCTGCCACTGGGGAGGATTTACACCTTCTGAAGCATCTGTGCCTGCCATTGTCAAAGCCTTTCTTCAGCCTGAGCCAGCAGCTTCTACAGGCAAGGAATGCAAAGCTTTCCAGGTTGTGTGCAAAGGTCCTCAGTGGCAGCATGTAAGACTTTTCAGAAATTTAGAAGAACAGAAATGAAATCTTGATTGTACCAGGCCATGCAGAAGTTAATTTTTATTTGTAAAAACATGGGCTTGGCCCTGACTTGGGAAATTTACCAAAGGAAACATCCATTCTCAAGCCTGGTGTTTAATAAAAGCCAAAAAATCTACATGGTGGGCAAAGAGTCCCCTGAAAATATCCTGGATTTCTACAGCTTTCCTTTAGAGAAAAAAAAAAAAAAAAAAGGTGCACAAAAGGTCTTGGCCCATGAATAGGAAAGAATCCAGATCTTCACTCAATCCATCCCTCCACAAAATCACTGCTGTAAATATGGGAAACAGCTGCTGCTCAAGACAGGGCCATGGTGTGGCCATCCCTGGGGCACCCACGTGTGCAGCAGGTGAGAATGCACACCCTAAAGTATTTTCTAGGCTTTCTCACTCTGCTTTCCACTATCTCCAAGTTCTTTAACACCAGCAGAATGACTGATATCCATTTAGCATTACAGCACCAAAAACAAACAGCTCATTAAACCTCCAGAAAGCTATTTCAGAGAAATATATCAGTTGAAACATTCCCAAAATTTATCTTCCAGAAAAGCTGATAATCACATGCTCATAAGAAACAAATGTTCAACCAGAGTCAGTTTTGTAATATATTAATTAACATAATTTTCATCGGCAGTGACAACAGGCCATCTGCTACTCTGGCATCACAGGAGACTGAGTTTCAAGCCACTTTAAGCTGTTTCTTGTTGTGCATGGCTGATTTCCATCTACAAACTAAGCATGAGTTCCTCATCTTTTTTTGGACAAGCACTTCCCAACAGGCAGCAAACAAACTTTTTAGCCTGGTAACCCCATCCCCTGTATCAGCTGCTCCTGGCTCGCTGCCGTGTGGCACCCAGCAGCTGGTGCAAGGGCTGTCACTCCAGCATCCATGCCAGCATCCTGGCTCCAAGTCAGAGCATATCCCAACAGGAAAAACCATCCACAGGGACGGTCAGCACAACTTTCTCTGCAATAAATTAAGTGCAAACTTCAATGACAGAAGCTGCTATCTGGTTTATCAATAACATTGGCCAAGGGGCATAACTGCTTCCAACACAAACTCGCTGACTTACGGCCAACTGGTGACCTCAGTAATCTCATTTTTATTTCAGAGGCAGTGAAAATGCCAACAGAAAATCATGTCTGTTTGTCCTGTCTCTCCCTACCTTCCAGTTTCATTGTTTATACAGAAGAATACAAAAATGGGAGAGGTTTCCCTAACTCCTGTTGTCACTCAGGCTCCCAAAACTCAAAGTCATTGTTTAATTACTCCCAAATATCACCTGACTCTGTAGAACCCCAGGATAAATAACCAACATTTTGGCAAAGACAGGGGTTTAGGAAAATTACTCACATACTGGGCAGTAAGTCTCCTGAGCTTCAAGAAGAAATAACCTCATTGAAAAGTTAAAAAGCAAGTTCATTTACTCTGATATTTATAGCTTAATTATGTAGATGAGCAAACTATTTCCAAGTCAGACCTGATAAACTGCAATAATTTCAAAAACAGAAAATCCCTTGGTAGGAGAGGTTCAGTCAGTCCCCAGCTTTGAATCCCAGCTGGGAAATGAGGACCAGCATCCAGATCTGCAGGCCAGAATGGTTTCCTGAACATCTGTGCCACACTCAAATCCATACTGGGGCTGCAAAAACCACACCAAGTTGATGTTCTGGAAGTGGTCATCCTGTAGCTTTGAGATCTGCTGATCTCTCTTCATCTTGCCATTGCCACTGAGTCCCAAGTGGCCCACAACTCATCAGAGCCCCCAAATTTTTGAGAGAGAGGATGCTCAATCCTTCACAGGTCTGTAAGACATCGGGCAAATTGATGTTGATGGCTAATAACAAATGTAACCAGGTCACCTGTGGATGTTCCCAGGCTTTGACACAAAACATTTTCCAAATAAAATCTTGCGACACCGATAAAGGTCATTTACCAGAAATCAATATTTGGAAACAGACTCCTGAGTGCAGCAGATTAACACTGGTGACAATGATATTTACTTTCACTCCAAGTAATATTTGCAATAACAGAGCGCTGGTTTATCCTATGTGTGACACACACAAGGAAACCTAAACTATTTAAATGTAAATGAGAACGTTCACATTTGACACCAAGATTTTGCCATTCACTATTTGCCAGAAGTATTAAAGGATTTCTATTTACCAATTTCAGCAGGCAGTAAACCATGTGTGCTTTTCACCAGGCACTGCAGTGGGCCCTGTGCAGCTCTTGCCTGACCCTTTCCAGGCTGCTGTCCCTATCCCATAGATTACATTAATCCTCTTGTTTGTTCTTTCTTTAATTAAATGATTCAATCTTTCAGGCAGTCTGTGCACAGATATCAGCAGATAAAACTATAAAAAAAAATCCTGACTGTACTCACAGGAATAATCTTTACCATGTTAATTAGCAACCAGAATCACAAGGAAACACACCCAAGATAATTAAAGGAGAAACACAGAGAGAAATTTTAAGTATAGCAAGCCCAAATTTCCCCAAGTTCCAGATTCTGGCTGTTGCTTCTCATCTCTAATAAGCATGGAAATAAGTGACCTGACAGAGCTGGGAGGATGTCTCTGTCAGAAGGTCTTTTAATGGGCACATTAAATAAATATCTGCTCAGGCAGGTTGAAGCAAAGTTGATCCTCTATGGTAACAAAAGACTTCAACTCCCAAGATCCCTTCAGAAGATGTTTATGATACTTTATGGTGACATTTAACATAGGGACCAATGCCCTGTCCCAGGCACCAACCTACAGGAGAGCAACTCAGCTGGAAACAGCTGGGACTGCTGGGGAGAGACAGACTCATAACCTGGCAAAGAGCTGATAAGCTCTGAAAAGGCCTTGATGGGTTTTGATGGATGATGCAAAGAAGTTAGTTATGACTTAACTTCCATTTCAGTTTTCTTTCATTCCATAAGATGATTAATTAAACAATAATCCCAGAAACTGGTCACTGCAACAACGTAACCACCAGCTTTTAGCAGTTATCCCAAGGAAATGATAAAGGCTTCTTTGATCCACTAATGATATTTCAAGTGAGAAAAATTTTGTATTTAAGGGGGAAAAAAACTTACAGAAACTCTTTGAAGTGCTGCCTCTATAGCAATTAAAAAGTGACAGCCTGTAGAGAACAGGAGGATATGTTCTATTTTTGTATAGTGCTAAATAGGTAATGCCATGCCAAGACAAATCAGGGCTGAGGCCAGACTAGCAGATATTCCCAAGAAATGCACGAGCAGACATCTGCCCCAAAAGCAGTGCCAGCAAAGCCTCCCTGCATCCCACACCAACCCTCTCCAAGGCAGGGCAGGGAAGGTTTGGGCTGGGTATAGATAAAAACACATTTGCTGGAAAACCATCTTTATAAAAAGAGAAGATGTAAAGCATGAGGCAATCTCTGGCATTTTCCTGAGCACTCACTCTGATGCCACTCTCTGTGAACCATCAGGTGCTTTGGACACTGCTGTGCCCACCTGCCCACAGTGGCACAGGAGAAGGTTCCTGCTGAAGGCTTTTGACCACCAAGCCAGTGAGGTTTGGAACATCAGAGGCAAGAAAAGGAAAATTATGTCATTAAATTCTCTGAAAGGATTCTATGAGGCATGATCCCTCCTGGCATGCAGGGGTCTGAAGAAATGACCCCCAGGTCTCTGGCAGTTTTGTATTTCAAACGTGCAGAAGAGGAATCTTCCACATAGCAGCTAATGAAGCACCAAGATCTGTCTTTATCCTTCACCAGGGGCAACACCTCAGTAGCTCAAGCAGGTAACATTTCTTTTGCAGTCCAGACAGCTTTTAAACAAATAGCAGATTTGAAAATATAATGATTTTGATTGACAAAGTTCTGAACTTCAAGTGCTTTGTATAAAAGAACAGTTTGTCTTTAGTTATCTAATGATGATGGCGTGATGTGTTTCACCTTGTTCATAATTCAAGACAGTACATGTTTTTGCTGTTAAGGACATTGTTAATTTGGAATCTAATCATTTGGAGAGAAGTCATAAGTGCTTTCAAGTGCTTTCACAGTCACATTTCCATAGTCTTACAAAATATTCAGAGGCCTCTCCTCCAGAAGACTTGCACAAACAACAGGAGAACGCTATGAATAGATGAGACCAGAAGGTACCACACCATGGTGGCACTTCTATACACAAATGAAGCTGGTAAGAGGTGACAAATGACACTTTGCCTAACAGACAATCATTTACTACCTGTAAGAATGCCACATGCCACTCTAAATAAGTGATCCGAATACCTGAGTGCACTGCATGACCCCAAGAGCAGCCACACACCACCATGGTCTCTGACAAAGGATTACAGCTTCCCTGTGCCCAGCTCCTCCTCTCCTCACAAACAAACATGGCTAATAGTTATTTACTGATTACTCACCCAGGGGAGCCCACCAGCACGTGCTCCCCACCCCAAACACTCCAGCTCACAGCCAAAGTGGTGGTGGCACACTCCTGCCACTCTGTTGCTGTGCCACACAGCTCAGTGGCTGCAAAAGAAGAAACCCCTCCATGCTGCGTGATATTTCTGCTGATAACAAGCCTTTAAAAATTTAAAGCATGTGAATAAAAGCTTTTGTGGTCAGACAAATGGCCCATATGCTGGCAATTAAATTTTATGCTGGCAATATGGTTGGTTGTCAGCTACCAGAACATGAAAGATCTTTCTGACTTTCAGAAACTTGGCTGGGACTCTACGTACTTCTGCAAAACTCAGGATCCGCAGCACCCAAACAGGTCTCCAGGATTCCTCGATGGGCCACTGGGCAGGAGCAGGGCTGGAGGTGCATTTTTCTCCCACATGGAAAGCTCTATTTTTGCCACACATCCCAAGCTGTGTCTCAGGGCTTTCCCATCCTGCACACCCTCTCATTGAGCAAGCCCTCACATCCTTGGTCTAGAGTTTCAAAGCACACAGGCCCAGCCCAGAGCTTGGCTTTAGCTGCTGTCCAGCTGGCTCCATGCTCCACTCCCCAGTGGAGGAAGTCAAGACACGAGCCAACTGCAAACACAAACCAAATCCCTTCCAAGCTCCTACTGCCTTTAATCTCTTGCTTATTGCAGTAACCCTGAACTTACAGATGTTACGTGTAGAGAAAAAGGAGTTAGGAATTTTTTATTTTACATGTATTTCACACAGTCAATGCCCCCATGTTTGCTATACATAACTAAGTACCAGTTCTGTCCCCCTTTCAGACCACGCTGCTTCAGTAAAGCACATTATTAACAAAAGCATCAGTTGACTAAATTGACATGCTCCAAATGCCATTTAATCCTCAGGAAAAAAAAAATCAGGTAATAAAACTGCATCTACTAACAGGTCACTAGAGCCTAGGCTCAATGCAAGGGCAAGCCTTACCCTGCATGCACACACTATCATTTCACACACAGACACACTGGTGTCACCCAGATGTTGCCATTGGTAAGGCAATAGTGATATCTGAAATACATATACTAAATCTTTAAACCTTACATACTGACCCTTCATAAACACAGACAGAAAATCCCAGGCACTGGCTCATGTTTGGATTCAGCATAGAGCTGTTACTCACAAGGTCTTTGTTTTAACTTAAGTTTTAACTTAACTTTGTGCTTCATGTTGCAATTGATAAATAAGACAGGGTGAAGCATGACTAAAAGCTTAATTCCTCCCCCCATATCATAAACCATCTCCTTACAAGTAAGACAGGTTCCATACAATGAAGAACTTCAGATTCATGGCCAAGAGGGGTCTAACAGGCAGGCACCATTTTTCACACGAGAGCCTTGAGCCAGGAACACTAAATCCCACCTGACATCTTTCCCATTACATCAGAAAATTGACATTTGCATTCCTGTATACAAAAGTGAAATAATTTCCTTTTCATTTCCTGAAGGCAGAAAAATAGTCCCTCCAAAGGAAGGAAGCAGTCTTCTCATAATTAAAGTCTGGATTCAGAGTTTTGCAGCAATGTACTGCCCTGGGTTTGCAGATATGTCATTAGGCGTGATTGCTTGGAAGATCCCACGAAAATGAAAAATGAGATGGTCAAACTCCTGGGTACAGAAATAATTGCTTTTATGTTGGATTGCTTGCTTAATTCCAGGGAAAGGTAGTCTCTGATAAACTGTAGTCCTTATCATATTTCCAAATGTGTGATGTTACAGTTCATTTAAGCTTCCCTCCCTTATCACTGCCTTTCCTCAATACCACTCAAACTTCAAAACTCATTTCACTTCCCTTCTTATACCAAATAGTCATTGCTATTGTTGCTGCTCTAAAGAAACTAAAGTCTGTATATATGGAAGGAAAACATTCAAAAATATAGGAAGCCTTGGCCTTGAACTCCCCCAGTGCCACCACACTTTGCATCTGCAGTTAAATCATGCCTCCCTGTCTGAGCAAAGAGCAGCCGTAACACTGCAGCTGTAAACAGAAGGCATTTTGCTATCTACAGGCAAAATAGTCTGGCAAAAGTTTCATTATTTTAAAGAACAGAGTAATCACTGTAAATTTCCCATGGTAGCAGGGAGACAGAGCAGTTAGACACAGCCCAGAGGGCTGACCAACACACTTCAGAGCTCCCACTGATTTGCGAAAGCTTTCTGACCAAACTTTGGTGGTTTTTATTTCTCCCTAGAAATCAGAGCAATCTGTCTCCTGAAAACACAAAGCAAACATAACACCAGAAAAAATAATAAAGACATAAGAGAGAGATGAAATTGCTGATGGATGTTGCTGGCAAAACTTCTGTACAAGTCTACCTTCTGCTCTCTTCAAATGGGCTTTGCCACTCTGGGACCATTTGTTAGACCACAGCCACTGCCAAACTGCAAGATGATACCCCTGACAGCAACACAACTCATTACTCCCTGATTTATGGAACAAGAGCTCGGGAGGGGCCAGCACACAATCTGGGAAAAAAACACCAAACACCAAATCCATCCACAAAGGTGACATTTATTAGGTTTACGCATTTTATAGTAGCATTAAATGTGCTCCTAGAAGAGGCAGGGAAAATGTGCTTATTCAGAAGGAAAATTCACTGCTTGTACCTCCCCGTCTGCTTTATTATACAGCAGTCCATGGCAAGTGCTCTGTTTAAGGACTGGCAGCACTTTGGGCACAGATGCCTCCGGGGAGAGACACTAACACATTTGGAGAGCACCTTGCAGATGGAGCCAAAACACTCAGCTTCGAGCTGTGAAGATTTTACACTTGACAAATATTCAGGTCACAGTAGAAAACACTCCCTTTATCTTCTCCCCTTTTCCCTGAAGGCTCCCAGACTAGATCAACTCTTCCTTCTTTACATCTGGAGCTGTTCCCCCACACAAGCTCACCTTTGAGTACAAACATTTTGTGACATTCAGGGGGCCAACAAGAAGCAAAGAATTGGTGGTGCCTCCTGACCATTCTTCCTTTCTTGATGCTTCCTTGTCTCAGGTTGAGTTCTGCAAGGTGTTTTAGCCTAGCAGCCTGCAGAAGTGCACACACAGTCCCAGCCAGGCACTGCAGCAGAGCTCTGCAGCATCTCTGCATGTCCTGTCACCAGTGGCCCTGGGACCACTTCACCCATGGGAGGAGATCTGCTATCTTGGCTACTGCCCAAAAGTTTCCCAAGCTACTGTCACAAGAAATAGCAAGTGACTTCTGACACCCTCAGCATTGGCCACAGACAAAAATCTTGTTTCATCTTCCAGAAAAGCCCCAGGGAGCCAAGATGAGAGGGGCTGAGGTACCCCCAGAGGTGAACAGCAGGCACCCAAACTCCCTTCCCTGCCCAAATGGACAGTCCTTTCCCTGTGAAGTCTCCAAAGACAGGCTCCAAGAGCCCATAAAGGGTTTGGTGTCCCATTCCCCACACAAACTCCCTTCTGGGGCTCACAGGGGCCCCAAGGGAGGGGAATTTCACAGCACTTCATTGAAACAAGCTGCTATAGATCAGACAAGAGTGCTGAAGGAGGGGACACCCAACATGCCAATCCATCCTGCAAAAACACCCACATTCGTGTGCCAGGTAATGGTTACTGATGTGGAGCACTGGTTTTATCTAACATTTTGTCCAGGAATTTAAATTGAACTGCAATCCATGAAAATTGCCAAGCTGGAGGTACTGGTGAGGTAACAAACAAAGTAAGGTGACAACTTCATGTTTTAAGAAGCATGCTGTCAGTTTGGGAGGAGAAAATTCATGCTTCATTTTGTGTCCAAACCAACTGAGTAAGTAACAGAAAACACAATTTATTTTCATGTCACACACCTAGTGCATGCAACTCTGCCCAAGATCCCTTCCCCTCCCCTCCTCCAGTTGCCTGAGAATAAATAATAAAATGAGAATTAAATCTTTAAACAGCTTGTGTTTGCAGGAATGGATGGTGTCAATGCAAACAAGTGCAATTAGTCAATCATAACGAATTGATAATAAAAAACAACATATGAAAGCTCTATTTTAATGATATTTAAAGTGACAATATTTAAACATCTTATTATAGAGCTAATAAAATTCTGTCATGTTATTATCACATATTACTACAACCAGTGACAATCAATAAATTAATACATACTAATTACAACACTCAACTACAGCACTTTGATTAGGAAGAGAGGAAAAACACAATGATCAAATCCCTGGAGAAGAAGTGGGAAGGATTTACAGCTCTCTAACAGCAGTGTTACAAACAGCACATTAAATCTCAGACAGATGTTTCCCTATGCAAACAAAGAGCTCAGTGACAAGACCTCTAAGATTTTTTTTTTTTTTAACACCATGAAGCAGCAGTGTTTTAGTTTGTAACCCCAGGCAGGCAGCCAGGCACGTACAAAACCACACGCACACACTTGAAAAACATGAAACACTTTCTCCTCAGCCATGCCACGGCCATCAACGCTTGGTTCAAAGTGATGCTTTAAAAAAAAAAAAAAAAAAACAAAACCAATCCTTCAGACTTTTAAGCTACAAAAAGTTAACTTATTTTTATATGTACATAGTAAAAAATTACTAACCAAGTTTCCTGCAGGCAGATATTTTATACCTTTCTGTGTGGTCACCATGGTTAAAAAGTATTAAAATCCAGAGATTATGAAACTGACCTTTACAGTAGCTCCAAACTTAGTGTCTGAAATGGGATGAGGGTAGACAAGGTACAGGACATGGTGAAAACAAGATGGGCAGAGCCTCTAGAACACTTGGAATGTACTGTCACTGCAACACCTGGGTGGTATTAAAATGTTTCAGCTAAACTGCAGATTGCAAAGCTCATTTAGCACCAAAAGGTATTTGGTGTTCTCTCCAGGTACCCATTACTGTGCTGCTTATGATAACAGAAGACTTGAGAAAGGCTGACAGACACCCTTTAATTAGAGGGGATTGCAAAAGTACTTAAGGCAGCACAGTTGGCTACAGGGGAAAAAAAAAATCAGTGCTTTCCTTCATAAATTTGGAGCACCTCTGTATAAAGGATATGGATAATCTCTTCCCCTGGCATAACTGAACTGAAGCTCATTCACTTGGGTTTGCCAGGAGCTGCTCAGAACTCAGTCCTATCATGCTGCAACCCTTCCCAGACCAGCTCCTCAGCTAGATAAAAAAAATAAAAATTAAAAATACCAACCTTCTTCCCTTCAGACACTGCCAATGGTCATCTCTTGACACGCTTTGCCTTTTTTGGCATACTCTTGCCTTTTAGAAATTGCATCATCCTTTCAACTCCACAGTTAAAAGGCATCACCACACTCAGCACCGATGCTCTGGAAACCTGACCTCATCACTGCTGAGAAGTGAATATTGCCTTGGACTGCCTGTCCCTCCCTTCCCCAAGGTGATGATGATGAAGTCTTGTGCCTGCCACTGCATGAGACTCCCTGCAAGGCTGGAGTTCAAATTTCTGACAGAGGTATCACAGTTACCATTTTCCATAGGGGAGAGTCAGTGAGCCGAGCTGAGGCGCTGGGATGTGTAATCTCACATCAGATGGAAATTCCCTTCCTGACACTGCTCTGGTAACAGTGAAACCTGTTCTTACACTCCCTGTGTGCAAGTCCTACAAGGTCACCCAGAGAGGCTGATCAATGCAAGGTGGCAGCCCAGGCTGTGTCCCCCTCCTCCTGATGCTGCTGGTTCACACAAGAGCAGCGATGCTCTGCCCAACGAAATGCTCCTGTGATCTTCCAGAGCAGACTCAGGAAACACAAGCTTTGCAGCCAGGTCTCAAAATGGGGGAAAAAAAATCCTCTTGGGATAAAAAAGCCAAGCTGGGTGAGAAGAACAGCCACATTTCCCAGTGCTCTGCTCAGACCCTGGGGGTCAGTGCTGCAGCTGAATGCAGGAACTGCTGAGAGGAACCAATGGCTTGACACAGGTCAGGCTTGATGATCCAACAGTCCCCCTGACCTAGAGCTGATAAACCACCTTAACTAAGGAGGATTTTATAAATTAAACATATGCATAGAGCAGTAACAGAGGATCTTCTGAACCTTGACTTGAAAGTTCTTTCCGAGAGGGAATAATAAATATTTTTAGAACTACATTTGTGAAAGACAGATGTGAACCAGAATTGTTATTAAGCCTTAAGACCTTAAGTACCTCACTGCAGGAGGGATGAGGTACAGGAGAGGAGGAAAAGAGTAATTTCTGACACAGATGGTGTAATTGTACCTCTGGACACCTTTGCATTAAGGTCTTAAGGTTACTCCAGCTGAGTTTTGACTTGTAGCTAATAAGCATAAATTAACAAAGTAACCACTATGTCTGGTACCTGCATAGACATAATCTGTCTATTATTAGGTGTTTACTAGAGCTACTTGATTTTAAATGTAAATATAGATATACAGCTTTTATAGATATACTAGATATATATACACACTATAGACAATAATGCACATAACATATACATTACTATTTGTTGTATTTACTTCTAAGCAATGATGACAGAGAAAGTCTATTTCAGTAATGTTTTGGGTACAAGTGGAATTTTCACCAAAGGGAAAACACAATGAGAAATAGATGCTTTTGAACCATTTGAAAAATCATCCCTGAATCTTGCTGACACAGTGATGGGTGACACTGTCATTCATAAAAGTCAAGCAGTCTGATTTGTAGAAGGTGGCATGCTTCACTTTTGCAGCACGAGCTATTTGTAAGGGAGATAACACGTCAACTTTTCTTCAGGAAACAAACATTACATTAAGTTAGTTTTAAATCCAACAGCTTTGTTACTTCAGTTGAATCTTGAATCACACTGTCTTGCAAACAAATGGACTCGAGGCTTCCTTTCTCCTCTCTCCTGATATTTTGATAACGCAACTTTTTCTAAATGGTTTCAGCACCATTGTGCTACAGCAGCCCTGGATGTCCCACTCCAGTGCTCCTCAGCAATGTGGATATGTGCTCCTCAGCTCCAGTGCTCCTCAGCAACGTGGAGGCAGAAAAGATTCACCACATCTTGTCCTTCTTTTTCTCTCAGTAGATGAAAATACCTTCTGGATCTCAACTGATGCCACTGCTTTTGTACCACCTTTACCTGCCACATACTATTAGGGAAATAAAAAAGGCAAACATTCCTCTGTGGAAAAGAAGGATGTTTGCACAAGGGAAGACAAACCCCCTCACACACAGAGCACAACAGTCCTGGAACTAAATGACAGTCACTTCTCACATGACAGTTCATGCACAGGGCTAATAAAAAGAGAAAAGGAAGTTGGTGTAAACCCCACATATCAAAGCCTCTCCACCTGTAGTAGGATGGAGATGTATTGTTAATGAATACCACAATCCCAATTCCCATAGTCCAGGCTACACCCTCTGGTTCTCCAGCAGCTGACAGCAATTTCAGAAGTCAGGTTTCCCCAGGTCCCAGACAGGGACATGCTTCTCCCTCCTCCTCCCTCCCTCCCTCCCTCATGCTTTCAGGCCTTTTTTTGCACACCACCATCTAGCAAGCTGAACACACATCAAAACTGCCCTTTTGAAACAAAAGGAGCAGAAACCAAAAGTCAAGCTGTGCAGTTCCAGCCAGAGGGAGGGAAGAACATCCTTGGCAGCTCCCTCCTCCTTTCTAAAGCCATTACTGAGCACCCATCCCCTCACTGTGGGGTGCCCACCCCTTTATCCCTGCCCCAGTGCAGGTGGGAGGTGAAATTCTGGCTCAGCATCTCTCCCAGTGAGGAGGCTCCCCCAGGGGCTGCCAACACAAACCAGACTGGCTCCTGACTCCCAGCCTGCAAGCAGCACCAGCAACCAGTTGCTTGCCTTCTTTTCCTTAATTTAATGCATCTTTTTCTGAATTTTAATGCATCTTTTTTTTTTTTTAATGTCAATGCATTCTCCAAAGAGTGGAGGTGCCCAACCCAGCTCACTGCAGGGCACCCTTGGGGACATCACTCCACAGCCCGTGCCACTTTGCTTTGTGCCATTTACAACCATTTTGTAAAAAATCACTGATCTTGCTCCTTTTACAGCTTGTGCTGTTCATTCTTTATTAAATACACCTCTCCTTGGAAAAGCCATTTGCTCTAGCAGGAACACCACGCATTTATTACTGCCAGACTGCAGCCCATAATGTTGACAAATGCTATAATGATTGGTAAAACACTTATTGGTATAGCTGGCTCTGGGCTTAATTTCTAGCACGCTGACAGCACACGGTGATAAATATTATATTTATTTGCACTTGAGCAGCAACAGCACTCACAAGTGGCCTCTCCCTGCCCAGGTAATGTCAGCTGTAGCTCGAGGATACTGCAGATCACACAACACCTACCAATTTCTTACAGCTTTTGGCTGGGCCAAACTTCAGAGGTGATGGTGGAAATTCAGAGCATGGCTTTCCCACACACTTTGTGCCCCAGGAGCACAGACAGTGGGGAATGCAAGCGAGTTACAACACATTTCTGCTGTGAACACAATGATCCACCCAAGGCAGGACTGCTCGGGGCAGAATGCTGCTTTTGAGGAGAAAAGCTCCTTATTTTCAGGGAAAAAATTCTGATAAAACCAGCAGGATAGAGGCAAGCTTGCTCCTCTGGCATGCAAGGGGAAAGGCCCCAGCTCTGCAGCACCCAGCTGAAATCAAGAACTCAAGCCCAGGTGTCTGGCAGTGCTCTGAGCCCTCAGCAGGGATCACCCACTGCTCTGCAAGGAGCAGCTGTTTTGCCCTTTATCCTCTTGGTCCAAACATTCCAGGCTTGGCATAATCCTGACATGGAACAGGGGCTTTGCTGAGGTCTGAAAAAAAGACTTCTCTAAATTAAACAACAACAAAAAAGTAGTAAGTATCTTATTTTGCTGTTGCCTGTAATCTAATCACCACAGCAGTCCATTCAAACTCATCCTCCTGGCTTTTCAAGGCCACAGCCTAGAGTGCCCAGTGAAATTCTCACTTCTCAGAGGCAAATAACACACTGTCCCTCAGCAAGGGGAGGATTGCCATGCTGAGAGAGGTCCACCCCTGCCAACAGCTCAGCTCCTCATCCTTCTGATGGGACAGGAAAGTTACTGCTCAGCAGGGCCTGGGGAAAATCCACCTGGATTCCTATTTTATGAATGTCCACATAGGTAGTTGCACAAAAAGCTATTTCAGATAAAAGTCCACACCGGGGCAAATCCATAATGCTGCTGTACAGTAAAGAAAAGCAGATTTCTCCCAGCAGTGCTGGCTCACAACAGAGAGCTCTCTTTGCACGGGTAATTCATACCAGGCCTGCGTTTCAACAGCAAGCAGCAAACAAATGATTCTGCCATTTTTCCCACAACATTTTAGCAGTCTGATAAATAAGTTCAAAGTATTTTCTAGGCTCTCTCAAGCTGCTTTGCACTATCTCTGAGTGCACACCCCAGGAAGCCACCAGGCATTTATAGTTAGCACTTGTGAATGTCTGTCTTCATATTTACAGCTCGCTGGGATGGAACAGCATCTATTGCAAGCCATGGTAAGACTGAGAACCCTGGCCCTGGGAGCCCAGGAATTTGGCTGCAATCTGGAGCATCCCTGCCAAAAAGGACCGGGATATTGTTAAGGATGATAAGAACAGGGTGCACAGGGAAGGGGGAGTCAGGCAGCCTCCTCTTCATCTCCTTGCTGCTTTTTCCTGGGTTAGTCTTGGAGTTCAGAGAAGCAGAAAATAAAGGCACTAACCAAACACTACAAAAAGCCAGAGCCCAAGAGAAACAGAGCTATGTTTCCCTGAAATGAGCGAATATTAGTTTTCTGACAGTTTAAATATTGTATTCTGCTTACTAACTGTCAGTAAATTTACAAATAGTTGGCAGCTTGGCTTATGACCAGGACCCAAAGGAATGTTGACTGTAGCAATTTAATGGCCTGTTTCTATCAGCAACAGCAGCAACGTTCAAAATACTTCTCATTGCTAGTGAATTTATCTTAAAAAAACCCCAACAGCAGAAGAGATGCTAGTTTTACATTTTTCACCCTGCTGAGGCCTCATATTGGATCATTACTCATTCCACACACCCCCAGCCACTTCTCCAAAGCTTTGAATTTTGCTTCATTCCAACTGCTAGGATTGCAAACTCGGTGATGAAAATAGACAGCTCCTGGCTCTTGAACAAAAAGCAAAAATTCCTCACTCCCTAACAAAGGCTTAAGTGACTATAAGTCAGCCATGCTGCTACTTCAAAGACTAAGAGTGGACATTCTTCCTGAAGTTTCCAAATTTCTTGGTGCCAGAACAGGAGATACACAGACAGATAAAAGCCTTAAGAGATGGGAGGAGTGAAGACTTACAGGGCTTGCAGTGCTTCAGCCTCTCGCTCCCCTGGTATTGCACAGCACGTTTCTCTTGAAGAAACAACCCTCAGCTCTCATCCCAGAGGTGGTTGCTTTGTGCCCTGTGTGTCACACCATCCCCTCTTCCCATCTCACAAGTGGAGCAGCTCAAGGATGAGTCCAAGCTCTCGGAGCTGTGCTGAGCCCTCTCCCCCCTGCAGCCAGAGAGGTGCTGGCACAGTCAGGATGCCCAGGGCCACTTTCCTCAGCTGCCACACAGGTGAGATGGAAGGTCAGCCCCTCTCCCTGGATGAGCTCCATCCATGATCTTTTCACCAATAACACTGATGAAGTGGATAATTTTTTAATGACTCCTCCACACTGTCCAAGCATGGTCAGCCAACACCAAAGAGCTTCTGCCAGCACTTGCTTTGCTCCAAGCAAGGCACCTTCACTGGCAAAGCCCTCCAAGCACCAGCTGCACTGGGCAAGGAGAGCATCCCAGTGACTCCATAGACTCCAGCCACATGAAGCACAACCTGGTGAAATATGTCCTTTACCTTTCCTTTCCTTTGCCACCTCAACCTGCTTGCTGTGAATTTCCAAAAGCTCTACAGACCACACCAGACAGGCTAAAATATGCAGTTCACTGCAAAGAAATAAACCTCTGGAAAGGGGAACAGTTAGTTGAACTAATCAAGAGACTCTACAGGGTGAAATGAGTGTGGGAAAGGCATTAGAATGATATCAAAATAAATTCAGGATGCCCGTCTAGGAATGTGAACTGTTGCTTTCCATGCAATTATATAGGAGACAAATCATAGCTCTGGCTAAAAATGTAAACATCTCTATAAGCAAGAGGGAAAGAAAAGCAGGGTATCCAAACTAAAAGGCTCTCACACCATTAAATGTAATCACTAAGCAACTATTAGCCAGTCTGAAAAGAAGATGAAAGGATAATGGAGGGAGATATGGGCTGGCATTTACAGGGGAAGCAAAATGAAATAGTCCACATTTATTTTGGTTTTTATTGAACTTCCACAAATACTAATAGCCAGAATGCATTGTGGTGAAAGAACGGAGAAAAAACATAATAACAAAAAGGCTGAAATTAGTCTCAGGTTGCCCAGAGTCCTTCCCTACAGCCCCAGAGACAAAGACCATCTCATGACCACCCCAGCTCCTGACCTTGGGATGGCACCTCTGGGTGTACAAATCACACAAGCAAGCTGGAAACTTCTGCTTTTGGATGGTCCTTTTGTATGAGCCCAGAAATGGAGCAACAGCATCAAAACAACTTTTATAGCAATGGCAACAACGAGAACAAAACTTGCTTTTTGTAGGCCTAGCTTTTATGGAAATAGCCATTTCCCAAGCAAAGCTCAAAGAAATCAGCTGCTACCATTATCATCCTTTCAGAGAGACAACCAAGCTTGGAGGCCAATGCCTGGAGTTTCCCTCCCACCAGACCACCCTGTTTTCCCATCAGCTCCTCACCACAACTGAAGGATTCCTGAAGATTTTATAAAACCTCTTCCCAGCCTCAAACATCTTCAAATGCCACGCCAACAGTCCATTGACTTCAAGAAAAATATGCAAGATGCCCTATCTATCCCAGTGCCTGCCAGAAAACTGAAATAATGCTGATTTCTAAAGAACCACCTCAGTGTGTTCAAGAACTGTCATTACACATCTGCATCCACGCTAAGATGTGCAGTTACATGCTGCAAATCACAACTACACAGCTCCCCTCACAGCAGAACATGGAGCATCAATTGATACCACAGTGCTCCTTTTCCATCTGCCTGCTAGAAAACCCAGCAGTGTATCTGGGAATACATCAGCAGAATCAACACCAGCACTCTTTCCAACAACAAGAACGCGTCCAAAATTCACAGATAAGGTTCCAGATGACATCATTCTAGCAGTGAAGCACAGCAGGGCTCATTTTCAAGAGAACCTTCTCAGGGAGCAAGATGACTACATGAGAAATACACATTTCAGAACAACTACCTTTCCTTACAAAGATGATAATACAGATTATTTTTCAAAAAGCCCCATCTGAAACATTTGGCAAAAGATCCAGAAGAGAGATTTCCAGGAATGCTGCCTTAAGGCTGCACTGGAGAACTGCTTGGACTGGTGCCTCAGATATCAGAGCAGGTTGTGACTGTGCCTCCAGGCCAGCTGGAGCTGGGCTCAACAGAGGCTCCCCTCCTTCCCTGCCATGCTGGAAATCCTTGTACAAAGAAGGATCAATACTAGGGTCAAAATACACATTGAGAGACAAAAATGGAGCTCTGCAGGACAAGACTTGTCATCTTTGCTACCTGCTAGGGATGCCTAGGATGAAAAAACCAGAAATCCTTGACTGCCCTCACAGAATCATTCCACTGTTCCATACTTCCCCTTTCCAATATTTATGTGGAGCCATCAAACAAATACACCACAAAAAATGCTGGTGCTGTTTGTAACTATTTTCTGACATTTGCTGTTCTGAGCTGAATTGCAAGTGACAGCTATAAAAATAACAAAGTAATATTTGGATAAGCAAATGTATACTAGATGAAATGCTGGGAAGACAGATTACACTGCCAGTGTGGCACACACTCCAGCAGTGCTGGCAGCCCAGGACTCAGGAGTTATATCCATCCTTTCTGCAGAAGCATTAAAAAGCTAAAAAGTCACTCAGCTGCATTACCTTGTATAGGATATTGCTTTCCCACACAAATCTCTGCTGCCTGTCCAAGGCACAAGAAGCAGATACAGATAATGACAACACCTCCAGATGACATTTGAAAGACATGGCTAAAACGTGGGGGAGGAGTAAAAGTGGATTTTTATCACTCAGTGATCTGAGCTCTGTTGCAGACCTTTTATTAGTGGCACAGAAATGTGCTTTGTTTGGATGCATCATATCCTTAGACAGAAGGTACTAAAGCCTTAAGCAGAAATCAAGGGTCAGGATTAGTCATGCCATGACTGCATTGCTGCAACCCAGCACCCACCACATACCCCCACACAGGCACCAGACCAGTACCTAGGAAATGGTCTCTTTTCCCCTGATGGATTACACATCATATCAGTCAGCAAAACCATGGTTTTTTGGGGTTTTTTTTTTTAGGAAAGAAAAAAGAAGGAAAAAAAAATCAGAAAGTAAAAATGAAGATCTCCAGAAAAGCACTTGAAAAACTAAACCTAGTTATTCAGTTACATTTGGCAGCTGTTCAAATCACGCTGCATTAATAAACACATTATTTTGAAAACAGACAGAAATGGGTTTAAACAGTAAGCCCTGACTCAGAACTCGTAAGTCATTTGCAAGGACCAGAAGGAGGAAGGACCAGACCCCAAGTCCTGCACTCTGCAACCTTTGGATTCCACCAAAAGTCAAAATTTTAGAACTAATCTTCGAAGGGAACTTGCTACTGTTTTGGCCAGGCAGGGAACAGAGTAGGAGTTTAATAAATGATTGTTTACAACAATTTGAAACTAAATTAAGCCTTTCAGGGATCCCACTGCAGCCCTGGCAGCACACCCCAGGTTCCATTGCCAGCTAAACTGCAGACAGCAAGCCAGATTTACCAGAATAAAACCTGATCAGACACTGAATCAGGAGCACACTCCAAATAACCAAGAGCTTTTCTCAGCCTTCATCTGAACAGTCGAGTCATGTGTATTTTGTAGCCATCAGTTTTGGCACAACTAATTCCATTTTCTTTTAATGACTTATTGGGGGGGGAGCCTTTTCCTTGGAGCAGCAGTCAGTGGAAATAATGAATGACCTCCTTTCACAAGATCAGAGATGTATTTGCACATAAGCAGCTGAAGAAAACTGGACTCAACAGTCTGCAGATGCCCATGATATAATAAGAACAAATAAAAAGCTTATGACACTGTAACTCTGCACCAGCAGAAACATAAATCCTGCTGGAAGCTTTGGAGTCAGATGGCCTTTGAAATCACTCACAGGTTCTAAATTTCCTGGCAATGGGCAGCAGGGCTGGTATTAAACACAAAAACCTTCTGCCAAACAAACACCGAGGCAATAAATTGCAATAATAAAGCAGAGACAGATAGACCTTTGAATCCATTGGTCAAGAAAATTGCTGTCTCAAAGCCAGGGTGCAGATCTGTTTGTGAGACCTGGTCAAGAGTCTGCAGCAGATCCCCAGTGCTGGAGGCTCCCTGCAGCACCCTGCTCCCCATCTCTGCTGTCTCTGCCAGACAGCATCACCCTGCCTGGACATGGGGAGAGGGAGGAGCTGAAAGGCCAGGAAGGCTCTGACTCAGTGCTCAGGGAGGGATGTGACCATAAAAATTCCTTAAAATAACAGAGGGGAAGGTTCTTCATCACTGTCCTTAGCAGTCCAGGTAAGGGCACCTCTGCTGCCCTGGCTTTATGGAAGCAGAGCTGGGATCCCTGAGGCTCCAGCAGCATTTCCCATGTCCCACAGGGACAGAACCCAAATGCCAGCATCTACAGTCACTGGGGAGGACTGGGACGAGCAGAGTCCCATCAACACCGAGCTGCAGGAAGAGAGGAGAAGTAAATACAGAGTCACTGCTGGAAAACAAACCACTCACAATAAACCAACCAACAGTTGGTTGTAAACAACCAACTCCGGGCTTTTTAAAATCTGTTTTTACATCTAAGCACCTTGATTCTAAAATCCACGACGAAGTTCTCACCCCCTCATTCAACCAGACTTAATAACCAAGTGATTGGATCAAAGACAGCCCCTCCATTAAACCCCAATACACAAAGTACCACTCCAGGAGCATTTGGTATTCATGGGCAGGCTCCTCCTGCACCAAGCACAGCCACACCATCACTCAGCCAGCAACTGCTTTCAAAACAGGCTGCAGCTCAAATAAATCTGTGATTATATAAATGCTAATACAAAGTAAAGATAACCATTAGTATGAATCCAATGACTAGCAGAGAAGCACAAATAGAAAAACATTTTCTTAAGCACACTCCCAGTAATCCTACAAAACATGTGGAGTATCCTGATGCTGAAGGGTGAATCAGGTCACAGGTTTCTAACACTTCCCAAAGTTACTCAGCTGTAAAATGGGGGGGATTCATTTTACAACCAGAACTGGATGGAATTCAAAGCCAGGGGTTATTAAAACCTGAAAGCCCCCAAGGTTTTCTCCTATTAAGGAAAGCAAGCAAGTAAATGCATTCAACAAAAAAAAGCGTAAAGAAAAAATCCATTACATCTTTTTTTATATATATATATATATGACATATGTGTTATATATACATGATATGTTGATATATCATTTTTATATATGTTATCTATGATTTATATGTTATATGATTTATATATATGATACGTTATAAATGATTTTATCTATATATATTACATACATATGTTATATATTATATATATATTGATTACCATATATCATATATATATCAAATATATACCTAAAATTCCTCAACAATGACACTTTTCCTTAGGGAAAAAAGCATAAAGCAAACAGGTTTTCATTTTTTCAGTTTGGAGGGGTTTTTTGCCAACAGTGGAGGAGAATGGTTCTCACTGTGAAATCTTTTCTGCAGTGACATCCTGGCCTCTGAGCACCTGATGTCCCCTCTCCCCAGCCAAGGCAGGCTGACTTTGGTGAGCACACACAGAGGCAGCCACCCAGGAGTGCTCATTAAATCACCCCCACTGACTCACAAGGTGACACCGTGCTGGGACCAGGACAATGCCTCAATATGGCACCACTGTCACTCAGAGAAATTAGAGACATTTTACACATCCAGATCTAATCTCCTATCAGTATTTATAGGCAACAGATTCATATGGATTTACAGCCTCCTGGGATCCCGAGATGATCTATTCCCATCTCCCCACCTAACACAGGCCACATCATATCAATCAATTCCTCCCTGGCTTCTGCTTTAACTAGAGCATTTCCCTATACATCAATCCTTGATTTAACACCTTCCATGACAGGGAACCCACTGGGTAACATTTGATAAATTGCTTCAGTGGTTAATTATCCACTCTGGTAAAAAAAAAAAAAAAAAAAAGAGTATTCGATTTCCTGACAATGCATTACTTGCAAAATTACAACAGAGCTTTAATAAAGAAGCCTTTTTTAATCTGTAGCTGTTTAAGAGTGGACTAATAAGAACATTATCTCCCAATTGCTTGAACAAAAAGAACACCAAAGGAGGTAGTTCTAGATAGAAAAGATGAGCAAGAGATGTTTAAAGAGACTTTTCATAAAAACAGACAGCAACATGTCCCAGATCACTCTCCCAGCTGTGCCAGCTGGCAGGAAGCCTATCTTAATGTACAGCATTAAAATCACCTTTGCTCAGCAAACACTTAAGAGAGATGCTAAATCCCTGGACAATGAACTCCAGGCAGGAGAACTAAGAACCCTGTGATGCTCATGGCCTTTAAACAAACAGCCTCCTGGTCAGGATAGCAAGATGATATTTCATGTGGAAAACCTCCTCCTTTGCAGAAGGCCTTCTCCAAAGAGCATTCAAACAGCTCCACTTGGCCATTAATTGCCCAGGTCCATCCTGCCTGGGTGAAGAGGGGATGAACTTTGCCAACTGCACTGTCTAATGGTGAAAATCAAGTTGAATTAATGAGGCAACAGCATGGCAAAAGCAACTGAAGAATCTCTCTTTTTTTTAGCTTCTTTTAAAAGCATATCAGTGAACAAACAGTTACAGCTTTTTTTTTTTTTTAATATGTCAAATACTTGAAGACATAAAGCAAGCTATGCATGCATAAGCTTCTTCTGACACATTTAAAACCTACATCATACTTAACCTTGGCTTATGAAGGCAATTGGGCCTGAACCAGCATTTTTAAGGCTTTCAGAATAAAACTCTTCAGTGCACTGGCCAGGTCATTAAAAAAATAAAAAAAGGAGATGGGGATAAAAAGAAAGGGAGGGTAAAGAGTCTTTACTACATTAAGCAGTTCTTTGCTGGTGCCTCTGCACTCTGTGGATGTGCCACAGCCCCACAAAATAAGAGGAGTTTGAGAGGAATGTGTTTCAGGGACTTTAAAACTAAAGAGCAGTAGCTGAAATTAAGGAGGACTCCCCTTTAGTTCACCATCTTTTCTCATTTACAGTCCAAAATACTGACAATTAACATATTTCAATGTATTTACTAACACTGGCTTTGTGAGTATCTTGCAAAGCCTGCCTGACCTGACTGCAGAGCAGCCTGGCTTTCAGCATCATCCCCCACAATGCCACACTCACAATTACATTACATTTGAGCAAAGGTAGGCTGTGTTCCCCAAAATGGACAGGAAACCTTCTCCTCTGTCACTCTGGACAGCCAGCAGAACCACTGGAAAGAGCAGAGAGCTCTACTCAGAGCCACCTTTCCTACCCACTTTGACAGCATTTGACAAAACGGACAATAATCTCTCTTTGGGAGGAGAGAAAATAAAAAGTTGTGATTTTTTTTTCAAGTAGGAGTTATACATAGCAAAAATCATAATGAAGAATGAGGATTTACTGCAAAGAGTGGCTCAGAGTTTCCCTGCATGTTCAATACTGTTGACTATTAGAAGTCCCTCTAAAAATCAAGCTGCCTTTCTAAAAAACCTTTTGTCTTCAAAACCTGGTATTCATTTTTAAACCCGAAGAAGGAACACTAATTAATCATGTGATTAATTAATCTCTTAATTCATCAGAACCCCTCTGATTATTATCAAAAGAATTGCCTAACACAAAGCCATTGCAATTGTAAAGTGCCAAGTGTGCAGTGAATGTGCTGATACCAAAACCTGAGTAATTTGGTTGGTGAGCATCCCAGAGCTTCTGCCAACTTACTCAGGGTGAGAATATGGAAATTTAAACAAATTAAAAAGCACTACACAGCTTTAAGCTGTCAACAGATTTTATCCTGAATAGTTTTTAAACCAAACCAAACCCACAGGCAGCTGTGCCTGACTCAGGTTTACTGGCAGCCAATTAACATTTTACTAATTCCAGAAAGAATGATCACTTTCCTGACTGCTGTTGGGTTTACCAGGCTGGAAACCATTCCCCAGTGCTTTAAAGCAAGCATCCCTGGCTGGCTCTGGGCAGGGATGCTGCAGCAGGGGAGGATGCTGAGGAGCTCTTCCAAGCACCCCCTGAAAGGTGGAGGGCACTGATGGTGAGCACAGCAGGGTGGAGGAGGCCAGAAACCCCAAGCTTGCTCTGCTGCTTGTCAGAAATGAGTTTGCAGTGAGCAAGCAAGCTAAAGGTTAATGAAATGCAATCTGAGGAAATAAAGCAAGGAGGCTGATGACTTGCACAAGGCTCTGGAGCTGGCTATGCTGGCTGGAGCCCTTTCCCCACAGAAGGGGGATGTTACTGGAGTAGGAGAGCAGGGGCATAGGGCTGATTCTCCTTGTCCTGGTAGGGGTGAACACGTCCCTGCAGGCACCATCACCTCACTCCCAGCTGGGAACCAGAGTCCCCACTGTGCTCCATCCAGCAAGGAGCTGGAGGGTTTGCAAGGAAGGAAACAGATATGGAAATTGGGCAATAAAAGCTTACATAACACAAGGGCACCCACTGGGCACTGATTTGGGTTGTACTCGCAGGGAGCAGCAAAGTCCCCAGTGCAGCCACAGCAGAGACCTTGGTGAGGGGGGATCACAAGCAGTGCAGCACCCCCAGAGGGGCTGCAGCCACCCACACACCTCAAACACAGGCCTGGAAACCTCCATCCAACATCTCAACTGCAGAACAGACCTCTCACAACAAGAAAACAAATCTAAACCTATGGAATAATCCAAATGAGCCCCTGTGGTGTCCCAGGCACAGGAATCTCTACAGTCAGATCTATCACTACGCTTTACTTTGTTCAAGCTTGAAGTCAAAATTAGCAGTGTAAGGACAGGGTGCATGTTCTTGGTTTGGTTTTTCTTTTTTTTTTTCCTTTAAAGGGAAACTGATTTCTCTCATGCATAAACTTCATTTATGCCATCACTATGGATTTTTGTAAGGGAACAGCATTTACAAAAAGGGCATCAACATCCTCTAGGCTTCAGATACAACAATTACAACTGTGAAATTTTCTTTTTTAATCCAAGGGTTCAAGTAAACTAGTGTGACTTCACTGAATACAGATTCCAGATCTAAACACAATTTTTTTCTACTAGTACCTAGTCAGGGTATCCTAAAATATGTAAAAGTAATAGAAATTTAAAAGAAGTTGATGGGGAAAAAAACCCCCACCAACCAACAACACACAAACCAACAATACACACAAAAAATGCACTGGAGAATTCCACTGTTTCACTAATTTACTCACAAAGTGTGAGAAACACATAAATAATCAAGGAATTTCCCGCTGTAATATGAGAGCCATTTAAGGACATAAATTCAAGAATATCTATGCACAAGCTGCTGTCAGACCAGTCACATGTGGTGGGTAGAAAAACAACCTGATATTTGGAATCACTTTTACAGCCAGTGTGTTAAGGCAACAGCCTTAGGAAAATATGAATGCAATGCAAGACTAAACCAAACAAAATGGCTCACATAATTCACAGCTAAGACTCTGCCAGCACTTCACCAGGTGAATGAAATTAGCAACCTGACAATTAGCAAGAGGAATAAATCCCCATAAAAAGCAAGCAGAAAGGAATTTTCAAGTGCATGAATACAAATTTTTGGCTTCATACACTTGCTGTTGTTACCAATGTAATATGTTTACCCATTTCTCTATGGGATATAAAACTCAACTTGGTATGAAAACAAATCACTGAAAGTCTTGGCAGATTAGTAAACGTCAGATCAAATTAAACCTTCTCCTAGACTAAGCAGGGTCTGTACAAATTTATCAGAGTCTCACAGATTCTTTGCTCTCTTGACATGAATAGGTCAGAACAGCCCAGAGACAAAAGGCAGCAAGATCAGAAGACTGAAAATGCACAGTTTTGGAAGGCCACTTATTGCCAGGCTTTGTTTTACCATTACACTCATTCACAGTTTAGGAGATGGAGAAAGCTGCTGTCTCTTGCTGCTTCCTTTCTCCTCTCCAAGGCTCTCTCTGGAAGACAGGAGTGGGCAGCCCACCTTCCAGGCTTGAAGGTTTCAAGCTGTGGCATGCAAAACCTAGCAGGGATTATAATCTCTCTTTTCTGCAAGTCATCTGAGAGTGTTTTACAGTAGGGACACATCCCTCAAGCTTTGCTGTCAGAGGATTCTGCAGAGGGAACGTAAAGCCCCTGGGCTGCAGCAGTGCTACTTCAAGACAGAAAAGGAGAAGGAAAAAAAGGAAAAGAAAGAAACATTCTGCCTTAAAAAGCACCTAATTAGGATGGATGATGAGATAACACAAAGTTTGCCCTGAACGGTGCTGGCTCTCCCACTGTCAGACAAGCACAGGACCTCAGGAGAGGTGCCAGCAGTGCTGGAAACAGCAGAGCACCCAGGGATGCTCACAGGGAAACCAGCCCATGCCCTCCTCAGGTGCTCTTGTCACCAACAGACTGTGACAAAGCTGCTGCTGGAAAGAGCATCAAGCAAGTGATAGCAGTCAGTATTTTTAGGCTGGGGTAATGCTTACCAAATTGAGCAGCACGCCTAGTACTAAGATTTGGATGTTAAAACACATCAACCCCTTCTGCTGATGAAAAAAAAACCAAAAAACAACTTGCCTGCTGCATTCCTGCCCAGGCAAGGAGCAGCCCTAACACAGCTCAGCCCCCAGCCCTCCCAGCCCCTTGCATCCCACCTGTCCTGCTGCAGCTCAAGTGCCTACAGCACCTGTCAGCATCTGCGAGTGTTCCAGAAGGATTTACTGCCCTTACTCAGCTGTGGCACCTCTTGGGCATGTCCCTCCCCTTCCCAGAGCTGGGCCCTTTGCTGGCACTGCCCTGATCCCTCAGTACCAGGGATGCTGCCCCACAAGCTCACCCCACAAGCATTTTATGCCTTTAGGAACACTCCCCTTTAAATGCCGACCTGTTTCTTCCCCATCAGTCACCTGGGAATCATTTCCACTGCCCACCAAGATGACTGGGGACTGACATTTATCACCAGCCCTCCAAAGCAAAGAACAAACTCTCCCAGCCACCCCCACCGCGGCCCCTTGGTGATCCCCAGGACATGCAGGGGCAAGGCAGTAACACAGAACAAGTCATGGCTGAGTTCTCTCAGCTGTCTGAGCCCCTGCTTAGCCCTGGAACCACAAGTTTTCCCAATTTCATGAGCCTTACCCAATGCCCATGGACAGGCTGGTCCTACCTCAGCTCCTGCAGCAAGCAACAGGAGGCTGTGGATTTAAGGAATTCACTGAACACACACCCAGAGCAATCCTTGCTGGGATCTCTGTGCCACGAGAGCCCTTCAGACAGGGACTTCCTCCCTTTACATCACATTGTAACAGAAGTTAATGACTCCCAATTATATTAAGTGCTTTTTTAAATCATGGAACAATTAGTTCCAAAAGGCCAGGAAGTATCAGCAACTTGATTTCTCATTAAGAAGATAAAATAATAAACAAGAAACTAGTGACTTGCTGGAGATACCAGAGCACTGACTGTTTACAGGAACAATTGTTGTGCTTCTGTACAGCGGGATCATCTTGTGCTTTTTATTTAAGGAACACAATGGTAAAGAGCACAGAACGATTACAGCATGGAAAGCAACCATGCTTGGAGGGTTGCTTTGCCTTTTCAAAGGGAAACCAGGAGCACAATGATGTTTTATTGTTATTCTTTCGGAATACACAAGTGAACAATATATTGCATAAAAACAATTCCTTGTAAACAACTTGAACCGTAAAAGCAAACAATACCTCAAGTAATAAAAGGAGTTTATATCCTGAAAGATCAATTATTATTTTGGCTTGTTGATATGAAACAGAATAAACTATTTATTAGAGCTCAAATCATTTAGGAACTATAACCACAATGATATATAAGTAAAGATCATGGCAAGGAACCAGAACTGTAACATAAATATTTACGCTTTCAATGCAGCAAAGAACACACACACACGTTCTTAGCTACACCAGGACAGGATCAGAGCACTGCCCTTTCTGGCAGCCACCTAACAACAACCAGGGCAAGAATTTTACTATTTTCAGAGAAGCAAGAAATTGAGGAGTATTTTTTTGTCTTAAAAGAAAAAAAAAATCCAACAGATTCTTTTGATAAAACTTGCAGCTTGTAAACCGATTTCCAAAAATATAAACTGGAACCAAAGCTGAGAATGGCACTGAGCATGCAGACCTAGGCCAAGCTCTGCCTGACAGCCCACAGAGCAGGAATTTCATCAGAAACAAACCCAATCACCCCAGCTCTCAACATGGCTCCAGAGGATGGGGAGAAGGAGCAAACAAAGAGCTGCAGCAGCTGCCTGGGGGATGCGCCACCAGAAACTCTTCCCAGGCTCACTCACTCTTACTCAAGCCTCTTCCTTGCTTCTTAGGGAGAAGACAAGACCTGTCCAGGTTCAGTGCACGGCATGCTCAGCATTCCTTACCTGCTGCCTGCTGTGGCTGCCTCGCTCAGTTTTGGGATCCCCAGGCAGACACTGATGAGCTGCTGGCAGAGAGAGTGGCCTCTGCCTCATACCTGGGACACTGAGCATGCTCCCACTTCCTCCCTGGCCAGGTTTCAGGGGGAAAAAAAGCTTCCCTGGAAGTAGATTAGGGATGTCCCAGCAGTGGATGAGCTTTACCCAGGATCCCTTTCAAAGCATTTAAAAGGGGATAAAGCAATGAGCAAAGTGCACACAGCCTTAGCTTGTTTTAGCAACTAACTATGAATCAACCCATATGAACAAAAAGTCATTTAGAGCAAAACTCAGGAGAGCTGGGTCCCATTTCAGGTGCTGACAAAACACACCTGCATGTTTGGTTGTGCCTCAGCTTCACATCTATGAGGAGCAGCTGTCAGGGCCTGGTTTATTCCTTCTGTTGCTTGCCTTCCCTGTAGCCCATTTGGATAATGTACAGCCTTTTACAAGGCATTTTTACAATACCTAAGACAACAGCACCTTGACCTCTATTAGAGCTGCTAAATAGTATCACGTTGCTTGCATCACTGTAAACCCAGAACTAAGGCAAATAAGGAACAGCTCTCAAGTGACTGCCAAAAAAAGTCTCCTCTAGTATCCAAACAGTGCCAGCAATAGAACCAAAGCTGCTGGAGTGGAGATGTGAAACCTTACAGATCAGAAAGGAAAACAGGCAGAAGGAGGAAAAAAGGCAGACTGCTTCCCCACAGCTGCAAGTGCACATTTGATTCAGGGACCACTGAGTCGAAGGTTGCCAGAAATCTTGCATCAGAATCTGATGCAGTTTCCACCCAGCCTCCTCCTGTCAGCCTCGCTCCAGCACAGGAGCCTGCAGCTGGCTGAACAGCCTCTGCTCTCCCAGCTGGAGGGATCTCTGTGCCCACTGCACAGCAAGGTCCCCACAGCACATCCATGCTGCACCTCAGGTGGAAATCCTAAAGCAGCCAACTTCTCATAAATGTGCTATCCATGCAAACTGGCCAGACAGCTGGGATGGGGACCAGGGCCCCCCTGAGTGCCTGTGCAGTGCCTGACATCCCCCCAGCCAGCTGGGGCTGAGCTGGCATGCTGATGTGCATGCCCGGCCACAGAAATGCCTATTTTTAGCACATTTGCCTTGTATATTATTTATTTTTAGCATATCTGCCGTTTCCCCACGTCTTCCCAACCTGTAAATATGCCCTTTTAATTGAGCTGGGTCGCAGGGGGCGCAGAAGCAGCTCAGTCACACTGAAAGCAGGGGACTCAAGATCAGTATTACCAGTCCCTGGGTACTGGTAATGCAGACGTACAGACAGAAGCTGTCAGCATGAGCACAGCTAACACCGGTGGGATCCTGCCCTCTTCTTTCTGCAGGTCTCTCCTGGTGCTCACAGGAGCTGTGGTATGAGACTGGTTCACTCTACTCTGAAATTTAGCACAGGTTAAACTAGCTGAAAAGGCAAGAGGAGGATGGAGTGGTGCAAGTGTGCGTTAACCCTGAGCAGGAGCCAGACACCTTCCCCAGGGGTCACTGTCACCACAGGGCACAGCTGGGAAGTGATGCTGAGCATGGGGGATATGGTGACACCAGGAAAGGACCTGGCACCCTCATGCTTTCTCAAGAAGAAGGGAGATGTCAATGTCCAGCTCACAAAATCATAAATTTGAAGATATTCAGCTGAAACTGGGTCTTCCTGTGCAAACACCCAGCAAAGCAGCCTGAGAGGCCACACCAGCCACCATCAGAATGGCTTTGGCCTCCTCCTGCACAAGGACTTGTTTTTGGGACCACAGTACAGCTCAAGACACCCAACTGGACAGAAATGTGTCACCAGAGACAGGAAAAGGAGGAACCTCCAAACACTCTGAACAGCAAAGGTGCACAGCACACCTCCACTTCCAGCTTTGACATCGACAGCTTGCCAAGAGCAAAATCCATGTTTCCCTGAAGAAGCTCCTTGCGCTTTCTCCAGGATTTTGCCTTTTAAGTCAAACAGTGCAGTGAACAAAGTTTTATCAAGTGCAGCAGAAAATAAACTTCAAAATATAATCGTAGGCACTTGCAGCAGGAGCTTTCAAACAGCCAGGCTGTTCAGCACGCCACACTGCTGCAGCCTCCCTGGTCCCAACACACTCAGTTCTGAGCAAATACTGCACTGAACTTGTCCTTAACGACTTCAGTGCTGCCAACACTGATGATTTTCACACGTATCTGATGGTTTTCCTAAAAAAACTCAGCTCCTGGAGTCATGCGATAAAGAAGAAACATGCACTTTTATTAAGGAAAAGGCTTTCAGATCATCTTTTTGCCCAGGAAACAAGAAAAATGAGCCTTTACATTACAAAACTGGGAAAATCCTACAGCAAAGAACCCTTCAACAGTTACTGTTGCTTTAAATCTCAGGCACTAAGTAAGCTAAATGTTTCTTTTTTCTTTTTGAGCTTATCTCACAAATTACATGAACATCCAAGTTGTTTGCTTGGGTTTCCCCCCCCCCCCCCCCCCAGAAATTTATGCTGTGAGTAATTCTGAGCAGTGAATAAATTCAAGGAAATAATGTGCTTTCTACCACTCCTCCAGCAATATGAAGCAAGGTGACATGAAGAGAACAAACTCCCAATTATACCTTTAGTTCCTCCTGTCACTACAGAGTGCTCGATCTTTCAAATAATGAAATTAAATACAACCTGGACAGCTATAAAGGCACAGACAAAAGGCTCCATGTTCCCCTGTCAGATCTTCTCCCCCAAACCCTACAGATCCCCAGTTTTTGAGATGAAACTGCCACTGAAAGCCAATGCAGCATAGCCTGCTGGCACCTGCCAACTCTGAGCCACTCCAGGAAGAGAAGCTCGACTAAAATTAAGGAATACTAACACAAAAATAAACCCTTGCGCCCCTCTCCACCAGATTTTTCCACCACACCTGTAGCAGGTCCCTCAAGATGGAAACCTGAGATGTGCTCTGATGGACATGGGTCATTCCCATGGCACCAGAGAGGGTCACAGAGGGTCTCCTGTCCCCATCCAGGATGGCTTTGGTGTGAGGAAAGGGAGATGTGGCATGGCAGCATTGCTGGGAAGAAGACCCAGCAGAGGGGAGCCCACGCCAGGGCTTGTGCTGAGCCTGTGTGTTTGTAAGAGGTTTTTTGGAAGCCAGAAGGGCCAGTTCTGCCCATGCTCCAAGCAGGTGCAGCCTCAGTGAAGCCAGCCCCACTCCCATGGGGCTGTGCTGGGCTCAGACCATGGCTGGCACCCGTTTGCTGTTCTCCCACCCATCTCCTGGGCTATCACATGGCAGCAGAATCCCTTCCACAGCTCAGGCTGAACTTTCCACCCTCCTACCCTGCTTGACCCGAGACCCCTGAGCCCCGGGGAAATGGGGTCAGCAGCAGCTCTTCCCTCCTCTGAGGCCGATTCATTGGTGGCTGCAGGCAGGGAAGGACCCAAGCTCCTCCACCATCTCCTGCTCCACATTTGAACTACCTCCAAGGCTGCAGGACACTCTGGGAGAGGCAGTTTGGAGAACCTCCTCCTCCTCCTCCTCCTCCTGCTCTTCCCCCCCTGCGTGCCAGCAGCGCCGCTCCCCGAGTTTGCCGCTCCTCCAGCCACGGCCGGATGCTCCCTGCAGCAGAAGGTGGCTCCCAGAGCTCCGTGTCCCCGTGTCCTCCGAGCACACCGTGTCCTCACATCAACTCCTCACCCCAGCTCATTAAGATGCTCCTTCCCACTGCCCCCTCCTCGCTCTCCAGCTCCACGAGCACTAATGGGCTCCTTGGCAAACGCGCCGCGCGTTCCGCCGAGCGCAGCGGGCTCCCAACGCTCCCGTTCTCATCCGCACGGGGAAATGCAAGCTTCATTCTAAGTAGAAGTGGCAGCTTCTAATTTAAGACTGTACCATTTGACCCCTAGGCACAACAAAAGCTACCTATTGCCCACGTAGATGGCCAGTCAGCTCCAATGCCATCCCAACGGGCGATTGCAAATAAAGGTGACCAGTTGTGAACCCACTGACCCTTTTTGGCTGTGGGGCTCACTCCCCAGCAGCCCCGATGTATTTTTTTGTTTATGGGTGAAATTCCACTCACTCCATTAATGCCATCAACCAGTTGCTGGGAGCAAGAATTGCATTAAATTATTTTATCTGCAGCCAGACTGCCTGTGGGGGCATGGGTGAGGGAGCAGGCAGAGGGGAGGCAGCCAGGGGTCAGAATCCCACATGATCCCAAACAGGGTTTCTCAGCTGCTTTTTTAAAGTGCCTGCAGTCTCCCTTATATATGTGCACATGTATTTATATATGCATCTACACGTGCAGGTTGAAATCATGCACCTTGGCACTGAAATGAATAGCAAGTGTCTCATGTGGATGTCACCAGCCCCACACACAATGGTCACAACTG